>NW_025230112.1:0-16421 GCF_018294505.1 Triticum aestivum | reverse complement strand
CGAATGTGGAGGGTAGCATAGAATTGAAGCAAAAGTTCTTCATTCCAATGTTCTTTGTCCGTCACAAAGCTGAGTAGACCAGCATCACGAAAGCAGTCAAGTGCTTCTTCTAAGCATGGCAGTCCAGCAATAGCTTCAGTGTTGAGGCGCATATGAGGGAACAAGAGTAATAGCTTCGTTGCTGATGACTCCAGAGACGATCAGATGATATTCTTGGCCTTGTGTAGGGGTTCTTTGAGCTGTCAAAGAAGGTTTTGTGGCTTTTGAAGCCATTTGCATTGAAGGACCTGACAGGTGTGGCAGTACCTGGAAACCTTGGCAATCTTGGCTTTGGTTTCTAGACCTGAGGCCTATGCTCAATGTGATAGTCAAACTGAGGACCAGAGACATTAGGCGGAGGGACCAGAACGGGCCATTTTACTGTAATTATCTCTCCATGGTTGTAAGCTTGCTCAATTGTATAGGGCCTTGGTGGCGGAACAGGAGCAGTGGCAGAAACAGTGGCTTCAGGCTCCACAACAGAAGCTTCAGGAGCAGTTGCAGCATTGACTTCTGGTAGGTTGCTTGGTGCCGGCTCCACATTAGCTTCAGCCATGACTACGTCATTGGCTTCATTCGTGTTAGTGGTGGCATCCTCAACATTTTCAACCTCCACTTGATGAGCTGGAGGGTCTGGCACATACACGTTCACTTCAGGAACAACTTCTTCAGTTATGGGGGGAGTAGGGACACGTTCTTCTTGATGTTTGTCATCGGCTGATGCAGCCGGATTGTCTTCAGCAGCTGGGGCTTCAGACACAGAGACATTCACAGTTGGAGTGGCTTCTGAAAACACTTGACGTGCAACAGGTTGATGGTGCACTTCTCCTTCTGGAACGCTCGGAAGAGGGCCTTGATGCCTTGGTCCTTTGCGAATCCTTTGTAATACAGGCGACACCTTTGGATATGGAGTAGGCAGGTCCTCATCCTCTTCAACTTGCACAGATGATGTGACTTGTTGTTGTTGGGGAGTACTAGGGGAGTCTTGTTGTTGCGGGCGATCAGCCCATGATGCATCCTGAGCAATTGGCGTTAGAGGACGACCAATGCTGATGATTTCGCTGTTCGTGAGAACAGGCGATGATACCACATTGTGTTCAGTCTGAGGAAGAACTTCATCATCTTCAACATTGTCATGGTGACCAATGTCTTCAGCAGTGATGGGATCAACTGCTGGAATCTCTTCAGCTTCATGAGCCTCTGTGGAAGCAGGCTCATGAACAATCATACGTAGTTCTTGGTTTGCAGATGCAGGACGAACCACAGAGATGGGTTCAACAAAAAGGGGCTCTGTGGGAGCAGCCCGATTCTTCTTGGTTTTGCGCTTCTTCTTGGAGGGAGCAGCATCAGAGGCTTCAGTGTTTTTCCTTTTTCTGGCTTCAGCCTCTGCAGCCCTCATCTTCTTCTGTTCTGAAGCGGTTGACATGACCTTTGGCTTCGAGCCAGTCATGCTGCTAGGGAAGACTATGTGAGGTTCATCTTGCCTTGACGGTGCAGATTGGACTATCGATTGCTTCTTCTTCTTTGCAGCCATCCTGGGGTCAAAACACTACTGAGATCACTTGACAGCTCCTTTGACACCCTTGCCCTCATGATACAAGAACGCCCTGACTTCAAGACACTCGATCCGTCTGATATACTTGAGAGGCTCAACACACATGAGTTACAGCTTTCTGATGCCAGGACAACCAAGAGCCTTGCGCTTCTCAGCCTCATTGTAGGCAAGCACACACTTGTCAGCCAGACTCTTCATGCGCTCTCTAGAGCCTTGAGCTTCTTCACGCTTCTTGTGAAAGGCTTCTTTGAGCTTGTGCAGCATGATCTTGAAGTTTTTGACATCTTGCACGTTGAGCGTGGCCACATGCTTCTTGAACTGAGCCTTTTCATAGTCAATCTTGTGCTTCAGTTCGACGATGCGCTGAGCAATAGCTAGCTCAGAAGCAATAGCGCCATTAAAGGAGACGCTGAGGCCAATGGGAAGTTGCAAATCATCAAAGCTGAGATTTGATGTGTCAAACCACTCATCAATGAAGTTATGGATAATTGCCACGTCAAAGAGAGGCAAATTATTGAAGATCTCTGCTTCTTCCTTGCTCTTGATCAGTTGCTCAAGAGCATCATCTACAAGGTCGTCATCGCTGGACAGATCAATGTGCTCTTCACGCAGAATGGCAGTAGGAGTCAAAGTCTGAATAGTACTCTTGATGATTTTCTTTTTCTTCTCCATCTTCTTGGAGATGCGTGAAAGATCTTCAGACTGCACACTGTCTTCAGGAGGTGCAGTGGCCAGTGGCTTCACACGTGACGCTTTTGGAGGTGCAGCTGATGTTGAAGCCTTAATTTTCTTTGGCTTCTGCGGCCTTGGAGGAGGAGTTGGGGCTTCATCAGTATCAACATCATTATCAGAATGATCCACTTTGGCACCTTGTACCAAGATGTAAGATATGAGGCCATCAAGGTTCGTGAAGGGACCGATTTCATTTTCTTCAGCTTCACGTGTGCCGTCATCACGGGGAGCAGAGGGACTAGGATTGAAGTCCAATCCCCATGACTTCTTGTTTTCCTTTGCCGATGCCTTTGCATACTGGAAGTTGCGCTTGAAGAGATTATCGTCACGACACCAGAGCAATGATGATGGATCGGCATTTTCAGGCTGTGGTCCACGGACCATACAAGGATAGAATTCTTGTGCAATAGCTTCAGCTTTGTTCTTGGGGGACGGCCTCGATAGAGAATATCACCCCAAGGACTTTTGATAGCATTTTTCTCAGCGTACTCCTGGGTCACGAACTTGTACTTGAACCATTGTTCAGCCCAATAGCGTCGAATCCATTGGATTCGGGTCTTGCGCTGATTATAATCCTCTTCAGGATCTGTCTTGTAGATTTCTGCAAGGTCATCAGGCAAATATTTTGATGTTCCCCCTCGATGCTGTCTGCCACCCTTCCTTACTGATTTCTCTGCAGCCATGACCTTCAAACTGAATGGCTTCAATATGTTCAAAGGCTTCAAGGGCTTTCGCTTGCTGGTCAAACATGAACTAGCTTCAGGAGAGTTAATGTGTTGCTGTAAGAATTCTGCAAACGAATGCAGACTATGAGAACCAAGGGATTCTCCCACGGACATGTACCTGTGATAGCATTAGAGATGCGAGGGAAGGGGAAGAGGTCATATGCATTCTCAGAAGATTTTGAAGATAAATCAGTTTGAAGACATTGACCTCATGTTGCGAAGACATTCACTTATATGTTGAGAGTTGGTTCCAGATTTGTACGAATCCGTGAATAAGTACAAGTGAGGAATCTAACTATATATGAAGCTTAAGTGAATATACTAGGTAGTATGAGATGCAGACAGAATAGATCTAACATTGTGTAGACAGAAACCTATTTTGGTATATAGGATGAATCATTGAGGATCAAAAAGATGGTAAAAATAGAGTTATATTTACCACACGAAGAACTGCTAGATGGGATGAATAGGAGACCGAGCAGTTCAATCAACGTGCCCTAACTTGGCGACGGAGAACACCTACGGCGGCGGCGGAGAGGACGATGCCCGCGGCCGGCGTGAGGACGGCGTCGGAGAAGTCACGGCAGCTAAGCGCTTCGTCGCCGGTGTCGTCGAGAGCTAGCGGTGGCGCTAGGGTTTTGATGAGGTGGAGAGGTGGAAGAAGGTTTTCTTGACCGCAGGGGACACGTATTTATAAGTAGGTGTGCGGCATAGTGCAATTACGCAGGTGCCCCTGCCTGTTCACATCCGTGGGACACGTGGCAAGCATGCCACATACTCAGAGTTGTCCCACGTTCCCACGCCCGCCAATTTTGTTGGATGGTTGTTCCGGCTTCTCCGGATTTCAGCAATAAAGATGAATCATTTAAAAGGACTTGATGTTTGTCTCTGTGTCTTTTGCTGACAAGGGTGCAAAGAAGACATTTGACAGTTTCAATAGAATGCATATGATTTGGATAGATAGAGTTTGAGATAGAAAGAATAGAGAGATTAGGGTCCGATCACATTCACTTAGTTCAAAAGATTCACAAATGAAGACATAGCTATAAGTGAATGCTACAGAGGACGGAATACTAGTATATATATATGAGAAAGCAATCAACTCAACATAGTGAAGTAAATCATGAAGATAAGTTGAAAGTTGAAGACAAATCAATATGCGAAGATATTCAACAATGATGCCATGAGTGAAACACTTCAAACCAAGAAATTTGGTGGTGGCGTTACCCACCGTATAGGAAGTATTAGACCCAGACACGACGCACAATTGTCATGGCGCTCTGAAGTCAAATTCCATGTTAATGTATTCACACTTAGAATGTAAGTCTTCACTGATTGAAGATATACTTTACTTCATGTGTTGCACATCTAAGTCATCAACATGCATAAGTGTTAGGATGTGTGCCTGATCACAGGACATTTGAGGATTCCAAGTTATTTAGCTCACACCGTAACTTGCAAAACCTTTTCTCATCCAAGGGCTTTGTGAAGATATCTGCCAGTTACTATTCAGTGTTGACGTGAATGATGTCAATATCTTTCTTCATGACATGATCTCTGAGAAAGTGATGACGAATTTCAATGTGCTTTGTCTTCAAGTGCTGGACTGGATTGTTTGCAATCTTGATAGCGCTTTCGTTGTCGCAGAAGAGAGGGACTTGTTTCAGATTGATGCCATAGTCCTTGAGAGTTTGCTTCATCCACAGAAGCTGAGCACAACAAGATCTAGCAGCAATGTATTCAGATTCAGCAGTTGAGAGTGATACACAGTTTTGCTTCTTTGAAGACCAACAGACAAGTGATCGACCCAGAAAGTGACATGTGCCTGATGTAGACTTGCGATCGACTTTGTCACCAGCATAATCAACATCCGAGAATCCAACCAGATCAAATCTTGAGCCCTTTGGATACCATAATCTGAGTGTTGGGGTGTAAGCCAAATATCTAAGAATTTGCTTCACAACTAAGTGATTCGATTCCTTTGGTGCCGCTTGGAATCGAGCACACATGCAAACACTAAGCATAATATCTGGCCTAGATGCACATAGGTAAAGTAAGGAACCAATCATGGAGCGGTATACCTTTTGATCAAACTCTTTACCATTGTCGTCGGGACCAAGATGGTGTTTGGCTGGCATTGGCATCATGTAACCTTTGCAATCTTGCATTCCAGACTTCTTCAGACAGTCTTTGAGATATTTTTCTTGAGATATGAAGATGTTGTGGTGATTAGCATAGGCTAGCAGTATGCGAATAGCTTCAAGCCTTGCTACAGGAGCAAATGTTTCATCGAAGTCAATTCCTTCAAATTGAGTATATCCTTTAGCCACAAGACGTGCTTTGTTTCTGACGACTTGACCATGCTCATCTTGCTTGTTTCGATATATCCATTTAGTGCCAATAATGTTATGTTTACGATGGTCAGGGCGCTTGACAAGTTCCCAAACATTATTTAGCTTGAACTGTTGAAGTTCTTCTTGCATGGCTTGAACCCATTCAGGTTCCATAAAGGCTTCAGCAACTTTCTTGGGTTCTCATATTGACACAAATGAAAAATGCCCACAGAAATTTGCTAATTGTGTTGCCCTTGAGCGAGTAAGTGGACCAGGTGCATTGATGCTATCAATTATCTTCTCAATTTGTACCTCATTTGCAACACGAGGATGAACTGGACGAAGACCTTGCTCATGCTGATCATTGTCATCATTGGGAGGATTGTCTTCGGTCTGCGCATTGTCTTCAGGTTGGTTTGGTGCAGAAATGATAAGTTCCTCTTCAGGCTGTGCTTCAGAAGGCATGATTTCACCAGTTCCCATCAGCTGGATAGATTCACTGGGAGGAGCTTCATCTAATGTGCTTGGCAGGAGTTCTCATTGTGAACCATTGGTTTCATCAAATCGTACGTCCATAGTTTCAACGATTTTGTACTGAAAGAGGTTGAAGACTCTGTAAGAGTGCGAGTCCTTTCCATAACCGAGCATGAAGCCTTCGTGAGCTTTAGGTGCAAATTTTGACTTGTGATGGGGATCCTTGATCCAGCACCTAGCACCAAAGACTCTGAAGTAGCTGACATTTGGCTTCTTGCCAGTAAGGAGCTCATAGGATGTTTTGCCTAGAAGCTTGTGGATGTAAACACGGTTGATGATGTGACATGCTGTATCAATAGCTTCAGGCCAGAACTTTCTTGGTGTCTTGTACTCATCGAGCATTGTTTGAGCCATCTCAATGAGGGTTCTGTTCTTGCGTTCTACAATGCCATTTTGCTGAGGTGTGTATGGAGCAGAGAACTCATGAATAATTCCCATTGTATCCAGATAAAGATCAAGCCCGGTATTCTTGAATTCAGTGCCGTTATCACTTCTGATATGCTTGATCTTGACGCCATAATTGTTCATGGCTCTATTGGCGAATCGTCTGAAGATATCTTGTACTTCAGTCTTGTAGAGAATTATGTGCAACCATGTATATCTTGAGTAGTCATCAACAATGAAGAAGCCATAGAGACAAGCTGTTGTTGTGAGGGTAGAGTAGTGAGTAGGGCCAAATAAGTCCATGTGTAACAGCTCGAAGGGTTGAGATGTCGTCATGATTGTCTTCGAGGGGTGCTTCGCCCTAGTCATCTTTCCAGCTTCGCAGGCACCACACAAATGATCTTTCTTGAACTTGACACCTTCGATGCCTATGGCATGCTTCTTCTTGACGAGTGAGTGTAATTTCCTCATGCCAGCATGCCCCAGCCTCCGATGCCAGAGCCAACATACTGAAGCTTTTGCAAGAAGACATACGACAAGCTGTGGACCTGCTGAGAAATCTACCATGTATAGATCATCTTTCCTATACCCTTCAAAGACTAGAGACTTGTCAGATTCCATTAGTACAAGGCAACAATATTTTCCGAATAGCACAATCATGTTCAAGTCACAAAGCATTGACATAGACATTAAGTTGAACCCAAGGGATTCAACAAGCATCACTTTATCCATGTGTTGATCCTTTGAGATTGCAACTCTACCTAGACCCAATACCTTGCTTTTACCAGTGTCAGCAAATGTGATTTGACTCTTGTCGGATGGACGTAAGGTTGAGTCCATGAGAAGACTTCGATCACCAGTCATATGATTAGTGCATCCGCTGTCCATAATCCATTCTGAAGCACGAGGTGTCATACCCTATAGTGCAGTTAGGAGGATAGGCTTCACAAGGTATGTTGTGAAGCATAAGCATTTGACGCACACTAGGATTATCACATCTTAGATCAAGGTTAGAACACACAGTATGACAGGTAAGCGATTCATATGTGGAATACATAGTAAGTCATTTTATCATGCGTCACTTAATGTGTTTTAGGTCCCCAACAATAGTATCGGACACCTTTGATTGCTGGCTGGAGACCATATTCTGCAAAAGAGAGTTAATTGTTCTTCACCACCCACATCTTCAGGGGTAGCTTAGAAGCAATGAGTCTAAGTGCAGCATCTGAGAATTTCGTCTTTGAAGCCCTAGCAAATAGCCTGGCAGGAAATGAATGATACTCATATGAATAAGCATAAAAGTTCTTAGTCCTATGAACATGGCGGTTTGAGGACACACGTTCATATTCATAAGTTTGAGTACGATTTCCCTGCAAAACATTGGCGTTAGGGTGACTCAAGTGAGTCCTGTATTCGTATGAAGCCGTTGGATCATATGATGCCTTTGGTCTGGGGTTTGTCTTCTTGCCAGGTGGTGTCATGATGACATTCACTGGAAGATTCTCAAGACAGCTTTTGGGAACCCAGATCTTCTTCATAGGTGGTCCATTCCTGCAGTTAGTACCAATATACCTGGCAAACACTTCACCATTCTGATTTTTGAACAGCTTATAGTTTGCATCAAAGGATTCATCAATGATAATAGGATTAGCACAGGTAAAGCCAGATAAAGTGGATGGATCCACTGAAGGTTCCTTTGCAGCAACCCATGTGGTTTTGGGATACTTCTTAGGCTTCCAGTAGGAACCATCAGCATTCATTTTCCTCTCGAACCCAACACCCTCTTTCCTAGGGTTTTGGTTCAGAATCTGCTTTTTGAGGACATCACAAAGTGTCTGATGTCCTTTCAGACTTTTATACATCCCTGTTTCAAGCAATGTCTTCAACCTAGCATTTTCATCAGCAATAGCATTGGTATCCTCCGTAGAGGGCTTAGTTTCCACATCAGTAGTTGAAGACAATGCAACAGCAGCGGCATTGGAACATTCAGCAACAGAGGTAGCGTTATCACACTCAATGCATTTTAAACATGGTGGTTCAAATCCATCCTAAGCGGAATTGATCTATTGAGCGCGAAATGACTCATTCTCTTTTTGAAGATCTTCATGAGTCTCTTTCAATTTCTCAAGCTCTTGCATCCTTTGAAGATAATCATAGGAGAGCTTTTCATAAGTGGTTGAGAGCGTCTCATGAAGACTTTCAAGTTCTTGGTACTTAGCATGAAGATTTTTTATGTCTTCAACTAAGGACTGTGAACGTGTCATTTCCGCGTCCAACAGGTCATCGCTTTTGTCTAACAGTTTTTGCGTATGTTCCATAGCCCTTTGTTGTTCAGTAGCAATTTTAGCAATTGTTTTGTAGCTGGGTTTGGATTCACAATCAGAGTCATCTTCACTTGATGTTTGAAAGTAAGGATCACGTGATTTTACCTTGGCACCACTTGCCATGAAGCAGTAGGTGGGAGCAGGATCGTCCATGTCATCAGCTTCAGCGTTGGTGAGGAAGTCATTGTCTTTGGTGTTGAAGATGGACTTGGCAATATAGGCTGTGGCTAGAGCCAGACTTGCAACGCCAGGGTCGGACTCTTCTTCAAACTCCACCTCCACCTCCTCAGAAGCAGACTCCTCCTCTGAATCCATTTCCTTGCCAACAAAAGCACGAGCCTTGTCAGATGAGCTCTTCTTATGTGATGAAGACCTTGATGAGGACTTAGAAGAAGACTTTGAAGATTTCTTCTTCTTCTTGTCATCAGAATCATATTCCTTGCTCTTCGTCTTCTTCTTCTCATTGTCCCACTGAGGACACTCAGAGATATAGTGTCCAGGTTTCTTGCACTTGTGACTTGTTCTCTTCTTGTTGTCATGAGTGGAAGCTTCATCATTTCTTGAGCTAGATTGTGAAGACTTTCTGAAGCCTTTCTTCTTGGTGAACTTCTGGAACTTCTTCACAAGCATGGCAAGTTCCTTTCCAATGTCTTCAGGATCATCAGAACCGCAGTCAGATTCTTCTTCAGATGAGGAAACCACTTTTGCCTTCAAAGCGCGAGTTCGGCCATAATTGGGACCATAGATATCTCTTTTCTCAGAAAGCTGGAACTCATGCTTGGTAATCTCAGTGGCGCTAAGAGCCTGAAGCTCATTTGTGATGTCGGTGAGGCGATCAAATGTGAGCTGGACATTTTCATTGTCGTTTCTCTTGAAGCGGTTGAAGAGATTGCGAAGAACACTAATCCTCTGGTCTCTCTGTGTAGAGACGCCTTCGTTGACCTTGGATAGCCAGTCCAAGACTAGCTTTGACGTTTCCAGAGCACTCACATGGCCATACTGTCCTTTGGTCAGATGACCATAGATGATGTTCTTTGTAGTGGAGTCCAGTTGAATGAACTTCTTGACATCAGTAGGGGTGACACCTTCACCAGTTTTGGGAACGCCGTTCTTGACGACATACCAGAGGTCGACATCAATTGCTTCAAGATGCATGCGCATCTTATTCTTCCAGTAGGGATATTCAGTTCCATCGAACACGGGACAAGCAGCGGAGACTTTGATTATCCCTGCAGTCGACATAGCTAAACTCCAGGTGGTTAAACCGAATCACACAGAACAAGGGAGTACCTTGCTCTGATACCAATTGAAAGTGCTAGTTATCGACTAGAGGGGGGTGAATAGGAGATTTTTATCAAAGTCTTCAAAACATGGAAGTTTCAAAGACAAACAATAGAAATGACCTAATTGATATGCAGCGGAAGATAAACTACAACAAGCAAGCCATAGTCAAGTATGCAATAATGTGAATGTACAAAGACTAATAGCAGCTAGGTAGTAAGGATCAGGATGGAAGATAGTATGAAGCCAATCAACGATAGTAGTCAAGCAATGAAGTCAAACAGATAAGACAAATAAGCAATGACTTCACGAAGACAAACTCAAAGTAAAGGAGAGAAGGGATAGAACCAGTCACTTGTTGAAGACACAGGATTTGTTGGACCAGTTCCAATTGCTGTGACAACTGTAAGTCTGGTTAGGGAGGCTGAGATTCAACTCAGAAGACTGCGTCTTCACCTTATCCCCCTTCAGCTAAGGACACACAGTCCTCTCCCAATCACTCTGGTAAGTCTTCAAGGTAGACTTCCGAACCATCACAGACTTCGTTCACCGGCGATCCACAATGACTCTTGGATGCTCAGAACGCGACGCCTAACCGGCTGGAGGATACACAGTCCTCAAGTGTAATAAGTCTTCAGGTCACACAGACAGAAAGACTTCAGTGATGCCTAACACTCTTTGGCTCTGGGTGATTGGGCTTTGTCCTCGCAAGGATTTCTCTCTCAAAGGCTTCGAGGTGGGTTGCTCTCAAAACGACAAAAGCCATAAACTAACTCTGAGCAGCCACCAATTTATGGTGTAGGGGGTGGGCTATTTATAGCCACAAGGCAACCCGACCTGATATGTATGAAATGACCGTGGGTCACTAAGGAATTGACACGTGTTCCAATGGTCAGATTTCAAACACACACGACAACTTTACTTGGGCTACAAGCAAAGCTGACTCATCTAGCTCTGGAGAAGATTTGCAATCATTGCCTTCGCTCGAAGACATAGGATTTGGGTTGAGCATCACTTCAGTCACTCTGACTTTGTTCACTTGGACCCCACTTAATAGTACAGTGGTTCCTATGACTCAACAAAGAAGAAAAGGAAACAACGAAACAAGTCAGTCTTCGCTCTCCATAGTCTTCACTCAATGTCTTCTCATGTCATAGTCTTCAGTGTGAATATCTTCACACACCACCATTGCCTTCAATGTCTTCATACATTTTTATGGGCCATCTCGGTAGGTAAACCGAATCAATGAGGGACACTACCTGCGTTATCCTGCAATTCTCACAAACGCATTAGTCCCTCAACCAACTTTGTCGTTAAGACTCCAAAACCAACTAGGGGTGGCACTAGATGCACTTACAAGAGCCATAAAGCAGAACAACATCCCGCCAAGGAACACAATACGGTACTAACAGTCTTGGAGACCTTCGCCTCAAACAATAGGCGCAAGTGAGCTCATCGAAGCTCTACTGAAATCTGCCATGTGGCAAAAATAAATCTGTGGAATGACACTACTATAACTTTCAATGCCAGCGACGAACCCCAATCCCAGACCATTCGGGCACCAGCCGCTTTCGTCCTTAGCCCAATAGTGGACGGCTTTTGGCTCACTAAGGTACTCATGGACGGTGGAAGCGGATTAAACCTTATCTATGAAGAAACACTCAAGAAGATGAAAATTTATAAAAGCCGCATTGAACAAAGCGGCACAACCTTCAGGGGAATTATCCCCAGTCGGGAGGCACGGTGTGCGGGAAAAATCACACTCGATGTGGTATTCGGCACCCCAGAAAATTACAGGTCCAAAGAAATCACATTCCAAGTGGCTCCTTTCAGCAGCGAATACCACGCCCTTCTAGGGCGGGACACATTTGCAAGCTTTCAAGCTATACCCCATTATGGGTACATGAAGCTTAAAATGCCCGGACCCAACGGAATCATCACTCTAGCTAGTGATCCGGACGTTGCACTCCGCGCCAAAAACAAAACAGCAGCACTAGCCTTGGAAGCACTGTCTGAAGCCCTAGCAGCAGAAGAATTAACAACGATGTGCGCCGCCATGGACAGGGATGACGTGATACTCGACAAACGACCCAAGTCCACCTCATTTAAACCTGCAGATGAGATAGTCAAATTCCAAGTCCACCCAACGGACCCCTCGAAGACAGCTTCCAGCGGGACACGGTTGAGCCCCGCTATGGACGCCGCACTGCGAGACTTCTTATGCGAGAATTGGGACATTTTCGCCTGGCACCCATCGGACATGCCGGGCATCCCACGCGAATTAGACGAACATAGCCTTAACATACTAAAGGGATACAAACCTATCAAATAGACCCTAAGGCGATTTTCAGATCACAAACGGCAAGTCATGGGGGAGGAGCTAGCCAAGCTACTTGAGGCCGGATTTATCATAGATATCAAACATCCGGATTGGCTGGCGAACTTGGTAATGGTACCAAAGAAGGACAAATCCTGGCGCCTGTGCGTCGACTTCAAAGACCTTAACAAGGCTTTCCCCAAGGATCCCTTTCCCCTCCCTCGCATCGATCAAATCATCGATGCCACAGCAGGACACGACTCGCTGTGTTTCCTCGAAGCTTACTGTGGATACCATCAAATAAAGATGGCATAGTCCGACCAAGCTGCAATAGCTTTTATAACGCCATACGGCCCTTTTTGCGTCAACACTATGCCTTTCGGGCTTAAGAATGCCGGCGCAACCTACCAACGCATGATTCAAACATGCCTGGAAAAGCAAATCGGCAAAACAGTGGAGGCATACGTGGACGACGTAGTCAGAAAAACAAGACACGTCGAAACCCTAATAGATGACTTGTGGCTTATGTTCGACAACCTCCAAACATACGACATCAGGCTGAACCCAGAGAAATGCGTTTTCGGCATCCCCTCTTGAAAACTAGTGGGCTTCATCGTTTCCAATAGAGGAATTGAAGCTAATCCGACAAAAATCTGAGATTTGTCGTAGTTGGCTATACCAACAGACCTCAAACACATCCAGAAACTAGCTAGATGTGTGGCTGCTTTGAGCCGCTTTATCTCTAGGTTAGGAGAAAAGGCATTGCCTCTTTACCACCTTCTTCGACGCACCGAACACTTTGTGTGGACAGATGCAGCCGCGGTCGGACTCGACGAAATAACAACCTTATTGGCCAATAATCCAGTCCTAACAGCGCCAAATATCGGCGAACCTATGCTGCTGTACATAGCTGCAACACATCATGTTGTAAGCGCAGTACTCGTCGTCGAACAAGAGGTTGACGGATACAAATTCCCGCTACAGAAGCCGGTTTATTACATATCCATGGTACTCACCCCATGCAAATCCCGATACCAACACTATCAAAAAATAGCATACGCGGTCTTCATGGCATCCTGAAAGCTACGACACTACTTTCAAGAGTGTTCGATTACGGTGGCCTCCGAAGTACCATTGAACGATATAATAAATAACCGCGATGCCACGGGTCAGATCGCTAAATGGGCCATCGAGCTCCTTCCGTTCAACATAATATACAAGCCTCGGCGGGCTATCAAGTCGCAAGTATTAGCTGACTTCGTCACCGAATGGACGGAAGCCCAACTCCCTAAAGAGTACGGCGCGTACTCTAACTGGATCATGCACTTCGACGACTCTAAAATGCTGGCCGGATTGGGAGCAGGTGTAGTCGTGATGTCTCCCACCGGAGACATGGTCCAATACGTCCTCCAAATATTATACACAGACTCAAACAATGCAGCCGAATATGAGGCTATGTTGCAAGGTCTTCGGATGGCAGTCTCTATGGGCATTCAACGCCTAGAGGTGCGCGGGGATTCAAACCTTGCAATATCCCAAATAAACGGAGACTTTGATGCCAAGGATCCGAAAATGGCGGCCTACCGTAATACCATCCTTAAAATGTCTGCTCGGTTCGAGGGGCTCGAATTCCACCATGTGGCTCGAGAAAACCATCAAGCAGCAGATGTCCTTGCCCGCATTTGTGCTAAATGCGACCATGTCCCACCTAACATATTCCTGGAAAGGCTGTTCAAGCCATCCGTGGTATGGGAAGCGGAGTCCGGCAATACCAGCACGGATCCGAATACATCCCCAGATTCCGAACTATCAAACATAATAGGAGGCTCTACCACCGAAATAACATCGTCAGCCCACGAAATAATGGCTGTCATCGCCCCGTGGACCGAGCCTTTCTCGGCCTACCTAAATAGGCAGGAGCTCCCCGAAGACCAAAATGAAGCAAGCTGCATCGTCCGACGTTCTAAAGCTTACAAAGTCCATGAAGGGGAACTCTATTAGAAAAGTGCGACTGGAGTGCTCCAAAGGTGCATCTCCGAAGAGGAAGGGCGACAACTGTTGGCTGAAATCCATGCCGGACTGGGCGGGCACCACGCCGCGGCTCAAGCACTAGTCAAAAAGCCTTCCGTACAGGTTTCTTTTGGCCGACGGCCCGAGCAAACGCACAGGACCTTGTCCAACACTGCGTCGGTTGCCAGTTCTTTGCCCTTCGCGGTCTGGGGGCTGGATATGGTTGGACCAGTTAAAGGGGGAAGCCACAAGAAAAAATACTTATTTGTCATGGTAGACAAGTTCACCAAATGGATAGAAGCCAAACCAGTGAAAACTGTGAAATCCGGACTAGTAATAGACTTCATATCCGGGGTCGTACACCGATACGGTGTCCCCCACAGCATCATCACCGATAATGGCTCAAATTTCATAGCCGATGAAGTGAAAGCTTGGTGCGGCAAAATGGGCATTAAGCTCTACTATGCTTCCGTCTACCATCCTCAAACAAATGGCCAGGTCGAATGGGCAAACGATCTCATCGTGAGCGGCATCAAACCCAGACTAGTGCGATCCTTGACAGAGTTGGATACTCATTGGGTCGAGGAGTTCGTCTCCGTGCTCTGGGGGCTGTGGACCACACCGAATCGCACCACCGGATACACACCATTTTTTATGGTGTACGGTGCGGAAGCAGTACTACCTTGCGACATAATACATGATTCGCCACGCGTACGAATGTACGAAGAGAAGGGAGCCGAGTTAGATCGGCAGGATAACTTGGATGCCCTGGAGGAGGAGCGCGATGTCGCTAAGGCCCGTTCTGCATTCTATCAGCAACATGCTCGATGATACCAAAGCAGAGAAGTGCGGGCCAAAACTTATAATATTGGCGAGCTCGTCCTACGCTTACCGGAGAAGTAGAAGGACAAGCTCAAACCCAAGTGGGAAGGTCCCTTCGTCATTGACAAAGTTCTCACCGGAGGAGCGTACCGCTTACATAATGCGTCCGATAATAGACTCGAGCCGAACCCATGGAACGAGGCCAGACTCCAGAGATTCTACGCCTAGTGCCGAACTCAGTGTTTGTCTCCTTACCTCCCCCTTTTTTTAATTTTGTCCCCTCTGTCGGTGTCAAAACCGGCGGATCTCGGGTAGGGGGTCCCGATCTGTGCGTCTTAGGCTGATGGTAACAGGAAGCGTGGGACACAATTTTTACCCAGGTTCGGGCCCTCTCGATGGAGGTGAAACCCTACTTCCTAATTGATTAATAATGAAGATATGTGGAATACAAGAGTAGATCTACCACGAGATCGTAGAGGCTAAACCCTAAGAGCTAGCCTATGATGGTATGATTGTAATTGTGATCGGCCTTCTAAGGACCATGCTCTCTGGTTTATATTGACACCGGAGAGCTAGGGTTTACATGGAGTCGGTTTACAAGGAAGGAAACATAATATCCGGATCGCCAAGCTTGTCTTCCACGCAAAGGAGTGTCCCATCCGGACACGGGCCGAAGTCTTGAGTCTTGTATCTTGACGCTTCTATAGTCCGGACGATGTTGTCACGACCGGTTTTCCAATAAAAATATTTATTGATAAACCAGTCTTTTGAGTCCAGTATGAGAGAAATCCTCCTCACTGGTAGACAATTTCTTGATACAATAAGCCAGTAGCATAAAATATATTACAGGGTCGAACTATGGTTGCTCAACCAAATTATTACAAGCACGCCAATAATCATACATAATGGCGGACAGGACACGGTGGTGTGGAGACATACTACTGACTCATGGATAGGTTGGTGGTGGAAAAGCACAGCGGAAAGGGAAATACTAGACTCTAAGAATATCATTTCATCGAACGTCGAGGTGAGGCTCGATAAATTTATTTGGTAGCGGAAGCGGATATAAAACAGTGGCCAAATCCAGGGTCGCACAAGACTGACTGGGACTCCTCTAAGTGTCGGACTCGCTATCGAACTCTTCATCCATGAGACCGCCTTCGTCAGCATCTGGCCAAATCAACAAGCCAGTGAGTACTTTGAAGGTACTCGCAAGACAGTTCGGACGTAAGATATAACAAATGCATGCATGGATGCAACATGATTAATTCCTTAATGCACAATAAATAAAATTTGCATAACGGGTAAGTAAAAAGGGAAAACGGCGGTAGTCCGCCTGAAATTCCACAGAACATAAATAAGGAC
>NW_025230111.1:5604-16431 GCF_018294505.1 Triticum aestivum | reverse complement strand
CTCACGCTCACTGTTTTGGGGTCCCGGAGTGATTTCCATGGTTGTCGAACCCTAGGTGCGTTTACGTGCCTATCGTCAACACTCGTGGTTCTGGCCGATTCTGGCCCGTCTCCTGGACTATTACTCACAGTTTTGGGGTCCCAGAGCGATTCTCGTTTCATGGACTATTACTCGCGGTTTCGTGCATTATTACTCAGCGTTTTGGGGACTCAGAGCGATTTCCACGATTGATGAACCCCGGGGTGCGTTTATGTGTCCGTCGTCAACACTCACATATTTGGCCGATTCTTGTCCGTTTCATGCACTATTACTCAGCGTTTTGGGGAACCTGAGCGATTTCCACGATTGATGAACCCCGGGATGCGTTTATGTGTTGGTCTTCAACTCTCACAGTTTTGTCCAATTTTGGCCCGTTTCGTGGACTATTACTCAACGTTTTGGGGTCCCTTAGCGATTTTCATAGTTGTTGAACCCCAAGGTGTGCTTACGTGTTGGTCATCAACACTTGCAGTTTTGGCCGATTCTGGCCCGTTTCATGGACTATTACTCATCGTTTTTGGGCCCCAAAGCGATTTCCATGGTTGTCGAACTCCAAGGTGCGCTTATGTGTCGGTCATCAACAATCACAGTTCGGGCTGATTCTGGCCCGTTTCTTGGACTATTACTCTGTTTTGGGGTCCCGGAGTCATTTCCACGATTGACGAACCTCGGGGTGCGTTTACGTGTCGATCATCAACACTCACATATTTGGCCGATTCTTGTCCGTTTCGTGGATTATTACTTGTCGTTTTGGGGACCCAGAGCGATTTCCACGATTGATAAACCCCGGGGTGCGTTTATGTGTCAGTTGTCAACACTCATAGTTTTGTCCAATTCTGACCCGTTTTGTGGACTGTTACTCATCGTTTTCGGGTCCCGAAGCAATTTCCATAGTTGTTGAACCCCAAGGTGTGTTTACGTCTTGATCATCAACACTCGCAGTTTTGGCCGATTCTGGCCCGCTTCATGCAGTATTACTCACCATTTCGGGGTCCCGGAGTGATTTCCATGGTTATCGAACTCCAAGGTGCGCTTACGTGTCGATCATCAACACTCGCGGTTTCGGCCGTTTCTTGCCCGTTTCATGGACTATTACTCACCGTTTTGGGGTCCCAAAGCGATTTTCGTTTCATGGACTATTACTCGCGGTTTCGTGCACTATTACTCAGCATTTTGGGGACCCAGAGCGATTTCCTCGATTGATGAACCCCGGGGTGCGTTTATGTGTCCGTCGTCAACACTCACAGTTTTGTCCAATTCTGACCCGTTTTGGGGTCCCGAATCGATTTCCATAGTTGTTGAACCCCAAGGTGTGCTTACGTGTCAGTCACCAACAATCACAGTTTTGGCCGATTCTGGCCCGTTTCTTGTTCTATTACTCTGTTTTGGGGTCCCGGAGTCATTTCCATGATTGACGAACCCCGGGGTTCGTTTACATGTTGGTCATCAACACTCACATATTTGGCCAATTCTTGTCCGTTTCGTGCACTATTACTCAACGTTTTGGGGACCCAGAGCGATTTCCACGATTGATGAACCCCGGGATGCGTTTATGTGTCTGTCGTCCAATTCTAACCTGTTTCGTGGAGTATTACTCAACGTTTTGGGGTCCCGAAGCGATTTTCATAGTTGTTAAACACCAAGATGTGCTTACGTGTTGGTCATCAACACTCGCAGTTTTGGCCGATTCTGGCCTGTTTCATGGACTATTTCTCACCGTTTTGGGGTCCCAAAGCGATTTCCATGGTTGTCGAACTCCAAGGTGTGCTTACGTGTTGGTCATCAACACTCGCAGATTTGGTCGATTCTGGCCCGTTTCATGGACTATTGCTCACTGTTTTGGGGTCCCGGAGTGATTTCCATGGTTGTCGAACCCCGGGTGCGTTTACGTGCCTATCGTCAACACTCTTGGTTTTGGCCGATTCTGGCCCGTTTCATGGACTATTACTCACCGTTATGGGGTCCCGGAGTGATTTTCGTGGTTATCGAACTCCAAGGTGCGCTTACATGTCGATCATCAACAATCGCGGTTTCGGCCATTTCTAGCCCGTTTCATGGACTATTACTCGTTGTTTTGGGTTCCCAAAGCGATTCTCATTTCAAGGATTATTACTCGCGGTTTCGTGCACTATTACTCAGCGTTTTGGGGACCCAGAGCGATTTCCACGATTGATGAACCCCAGGGTGCGTTTATGTGTCCGTCGTCAACACTCACAATTTTGTCCAATTCTGACCCGTTTCGTGGACTATTATTCACCGTTTTGGGGTCCAGAAGCGATTTCCATAGTTGTTGAACCCCAAGGTGTGCTTACGTATCGGTCATCAACAATCACAGTTTTGGCCGATTCTGGCATGTTTCTTGGACTATTAGTCTGTATTGGGGTCCCGGAGTCATTTCCACAATTGACGAACCCCGTCGTGCGTTTACGTGTTGGTCTTCAACTCTCACAGTTTTGTCCAATTCTGACCCGTTTCTTGGACTATTACTCAATGTTTTGGGGTCCCGAAGCGATTTTCATAGTTGTTGAACCCCAAGGTGTGCTTACGTGTTGGTCATCAATACTTCCAGTTTTGGCCGATTCTAGCCCGTTTCATAGACTATTACTCACCGTTTTGGGGCCCGAAAGCGATTTCCATGGTTGTCGAACTCCAAGGTGTGCATACGTGTTGGTCATCAACACTCGCAGTTTTGGTCGATTCTGGCCCGTTTCATGGACTATTGCTCACGCTCACTGTTTTGGGGTCCCGGAGTGATTTCCATGGTTGTCCAACCCCAGGTGCGTTTACGTGCCTATCGTCAACACTCGTGGTTCTGGCCGATTCTGGCCCGTTTCCTGGACTATTACTCACAGTTTTGGGATCCCAGAGTGATTCTCGTTTCATGGACTATTACTCGCGGTTTCGTGCATTATTACTCAGCGTTTTGGGGACTCAGAGCGATTTCCACGATTGATGAACCCCGGGGTGCGTTTATGTGTCCGTCGTCAACACTCACATATTTGGCCGATTCTTGTCCGTTTCATGCACTATTACTGAGCGTTTTGGGGACCCTGAGCGATTTCCACGATTGATGAACCCCGGGATGCGTTTATGTGTTGGTCTTCAACTCTCACAGTTTTGTCCAATTCTGGCCCGTTTCGTGGACTATTACTCAACGTTTTGGGGTCCCTTAGCGATTTTCATAGTTGTTGAACCCCAAGGTGTGCTTACGTGTTGGTCATCAACACTTGCAGTTTTGGCCGATTCTGGACCGTTTCATGGACTATTACTCACCGTTTTTGGGCCCCAAAGCGATTTCCATGGTTGTCGAACTCCAAGGTGCGCTTATGTGTCGGTCATCAACAATCACAGTTCTGGCTGATTCTGGCCCGTTTCTTGGACTATTACTCTGTTTTGGGGTCCCGGAGTCATTTCCACGATTGACGAACCTCGGGGTGCGTTTACGTGTCGATCATCAACACTCACATATTTGGCCGATTCTTGTCCGTTTCGTGGATTATTACTTGCCGTTTTGGGGACCCAGAGCGATTTCCACGATTGATGAACCCCGGGGTGCGTTTATGTGTCAGTTGTCAACACTCATAATTTTTGTGGACTATTACTCATCGTTTTCGGGTCCCGAAGCAATTTCCATAGTTGTTGAACCCCAAGGTGTGTTTACGTGTTGATCATCAACACTCGCAGTTTTGGCCGATTCTGGCCCGCTTCATGCACTATTACTCACCATTTCGGGGTCCCGGAGAGATTTCCATGGTTATCGAACTCCAAGGTGCGCTTACGTGTCGATCATCAACACTCGCGGTTTCGGCCGTTTCTTGCCCGTTTCATGGACTATTACTCACCGTTTTGGGGTCCCAAAGCGATTTTCGTTTCATGGACTATTACTCGCGGTTTCGTGCACTATTACTCAGCATTTTGGGGACCCAGAGCGATTTCCACGATTGATGAACCCCGGGGTGCGTTTATGTGTCCGTCGTCAACACTCACAGTTTTGTCCAATTCTGACCCGTTTTGGGGTCCCGAATCGATTTCCATAGTTGTTGAACCCCAAGTTGTGCTTACGTGTCAGTCATCAACAATCACAGTTTTGCTCGATTCTGGCCCGTTTCTTGTTCTATTACTCTGTTTTGGGGTCCCGGAGTCATTTCCATGATTAACGAACCCCGGGGTTCGTTTACATGTTGGTCATCAACACTCACATATTTGGCCGATTCTTGTCCGTTTCGTGCACTATTACTCAACGTTTTGGGGACCCAGAGCGATTTCCACGATTGATGAACCCCGGGATGCGTTTATGTGTCCGTCGTCCAATTCTAACCTGTTTCGTGGACTATTACTCAACGTTTTGGGGTCCCGAAGCGATTTTCATAGTTGTTAAACCCCAAGATGTGCTTACGTGTTGGTCATGAACACTCGCAGTTTTGGCCGATTCTGGCCCGTTTCATGGACTATTACTCACCATTTTGGGGTCCCAAAACGATTTCCATGGTTGTCGAACTCCAAGGTGTGCTTACGTGTTGGTCATGAACACTCGCAGTTTTGGTCGATTCTGGCCCGTTTCATGGACTATTGCTCACTGTTTTGGGGTCCCGGAGTGATTTCCATGGTTGTCGAACCCCGGGTGCGTTTACGTGCCTATCGTCAACACTCTTGGTTTTGGCCGATTCTGGCCCGTTTCATGGACTATTGCTCACTGTTTTGGGGTCCCGGAGTGATTTCCATGGTTGTCGAACCCCGGGTGCGTTTACGTGCCTATCGTCAACACTCTTGGTTTTGGCCGTTTCTGGCCCGTTTCATGGACTATTACTCGTCGTTTTGGGGTCCCAAAGCGATTCTCGTTTCATGGATTATTACTCGTGGTTTCGTGCATTATTACTCAGTGTTTTGGGGACCAGAGCGATTTCCACGATTGATGAACCCCAGAGTGCGTTTATGTGTCCGTCATCAACACTCACAGTTCTATCCAATTCTGACCCATTTCGTGGACTATTATTCACCGTCTTGGGGTCCCGAAGCGATTTCCATAGTTGTTGAACCCCAAGGTGTGCTAACGTGGCGGTCATCAACAATCATAGTTTTAGCCGATTCTGGCCCGTTTCTTGGACTATTACTCTGTATTGGGGTCCCGGAGTCATTTCCACGATTGACGAACACCGGGGTGCGTTTACGTGTTGGTCTTCAACTCTCACAGTTTTGTCCAATTCTGACCCGTTTCGTGGACTATTACTCAATGTTTTGGGGTCCCAAAGCGATTTTCATAGTTGTTGAACCCCAAGGTGTGCTTACGTGTTGGTCATCAACACTTGCAGTTTTTGCCGATTCTGGCCCGTTTCATGGACTATAACTCACCATTTTTGGGCCCCAAAGCGATTTCCATGGTTGTCGAACTCCAAAGTGCGCTTATGTGTTGGTCATCAACAATCACAGTTCGGGCTAATTCTGGCCCGTTTCTTGGACTATTACTCTCTTTTGGGGTCTCGGAGTCATTTCCACGATTGACGAACCTCGGGGTGCGTTTACGTGTCGATCATCAACACTCACATATTTGGCCGATTCTTGTCCGTTTTGTGGACTATTACTCGCCGCTTTGGGGACCCAGAGCGATTTCCACGATTGATGAACCCCGGGGTGCGTTTATGTGTCAGTTGTCAACACTCACAGTTTTGTCCAATTCTGACCCGTTTCGTGGACTATTACTCATCGTTTTCGGGTCCCGAAGCAATTTCCATAGTTGGTGAACCCCAAGGTGTGTTTACGTGTTGATCGTCAACACTCGCAGTTTTGGCCGATTCTGGCCCGCTTCATGCACTATTACTCACCCCGGAGTGATTTCCATGGTTATCGAACTCCATGGTGCGCTTACGTGTCGATCATCAACACTCACAGTTTTGTCCAATTCTGACCCGTTTTGGGGTCCCGAATCGATTTCCATAGTTGTTGAACCCCAAGTTGTGCTTACGTGTCAGTCATCAACAATCACAGTTTTGCTCGATTCTGGCCCGTTTCTTGTTCTATTACTCTGTTTTGGGGTCCCGGAGTCATTTCCATGATTGACGAACCCCGGGGTTCGTTTACATGTTGGTCATCAACACTCACATATTTGGCCGATTCTTGTCCGTTTCGTGCACTATTACTCAACGTTTTGGGGACCCAGAGCGATTTCCACGATTGATGAACCCCGGGATGCGTTTATGTGTCCGTCGTCCAATTCTAACCTGTTTCGTGGACTATTACTCAACGTTTTGGGGTCCCGAAGCGATTTTCATAGTTGTTAAACCCCAAGATGTGCTTACGTGTTGGTCATCAACACTCGCAGTTTTGGCCGATTCTGGCCTGTTTCATGGACTATTACTCACCGTTTTGGGGTCCCAAAACGATTTCCATGGTTGTCGAACTGCAAGGTGTGCTTACGTGTTGGTCATGAACACTCGCAGTTTTGGTCGATTCTGGCCCGTTTCATGGACTATTGCTCACTGTTTTGGGGTCCCGGAGTGATTTCCATGGTTGTCGAACCCCGGGTGCGTTTACGTGCCTATCGTCAACACTCTTGGTTTTGGCCGTTTCTGGCCCGTTTCATGGACTATTACTCGTCGTTTTGGGGTCCCAAAGCGATTCTCGTTTCATGGATTATTACTCATGGTTTCGTGCATTATTACTCAGTGTTTTGGGGACCAGAGCGATTTCCACGATTGATGAACCCCAGGGTGCGTTTATGTGTCCGTCATCAACACTCACAGTTCTATCCAATTCTGACCCATTTCGTGGACTATTATTCACCGTCTTGGGGCCCCGAGGCGATTTCCATAGTTGTTGAACCCCAAGGTGTGCTAACGTGGCGGTCATCAACAATCATAGTTTTGGCCGATTCTGGCCCGTTTCTTGGACTATTACTCTGTATTGGGGTCCCGGAGTCATTTCCACGATTGACGAACACCGGGGTGCGTTTACGTGTTGGTCTTCAACTCTCACAGTTTTGTCCAATTCTCACCCGTTTCGTGGACTATTACTCAATGTTTTGGGGTCCCAAAGCGATTTTCATAGTTGTTGAACCCCAAGGTGTGCTTACGTGTTGGTCATCAACACTTGCAGTTTTTGCCGATTCTGGCCCGTTTCATGGACTATAACTCACCGTTTTTGGGCCCCAAAGCGATTTCCATGGTTGTCGAACTCCAAGGTGCGCTTATGTGTTGGTCATCAACAATCACAGTTCGGGCTAATTCTGGCCCGTTTCTTGGACTATTACTCTCTTTTGGGGTCTCGGAGTCATTTCCACGATTGACGAACCTCGGGGTGCGTTTACGTGTCGATCATCAACACTCACATATTTGGCCGATTCTTGTCCGTTTTGTGGACTATTACTCGCCGCTTTGGGGACCCAGAGCGATTTCCACGATTGATGAACCCCGGGGTGCGTTTATGTGTCAGTTGTCAACACTCACAGTTTTGTCCAATTCTGACCCGTTTCGTGGACTATTACTCATCGTTTTCGGGTCCCGAAGCAATTTCCATAGTTGGTGAACCCCAAGGTGTGTTTACGTGTTGATCGTCAACACTCGCAGTTTTGGCCGATTCTGGCCCGCTTCATGCACTATTACTCACCCCGGAGTGATTTCCATGGTTATCGAACTCCATGGTGCGCTTACGTGTCGATCATCAACACTCACAGTTTTGTCCAATTCTGACCCGTTTTGGGGTCCCGAATCGATTTCCATAGTTGTTGAACCCCAAGTTGTGCTTACGTGTCAGTCATCAACAATCACAGTTTTGCTCGATTCTGGCCCGTTTCTTGTTCTATTACTCTGTTTTGGGGTCCCGGAGTCATTTCCATGATTGACGAACCCCGGGGTTCGTTTACATGTTGGTCATCAACACTCACATATTTGGCCGATTCTTGTCCGTTTCGTGCACTATTACTCAACGTTTTGGGGACCCAGAGCGATTTCCACGATTGATGAACCCCCGGATGCGTTTATGTGTCCGTCGTCCAATTCTAACCTGTTTCGTGGACTATTACTCAACGTTTTGGGGTCCCGAAGCGATTTTCATAGTTGTTAAACCCCAAGATGTGCTTACGTGTTGGTCATCAACACTCGCAGTTTTGGCCGATTCTGGCCTGTTTCATGGACTATTACTCACCGTTTTGGGGTCCCAAAACGATTTCCATGGTTGTCGAACTCCAAGGTGTGCTTACGTGTTGGTCATGAACACTCGCAGTTTTGGTCGATTCTGGCCCGTTTCATGGACTATTGCTCACTGTTTTGGGGTCCCGGAGTGATTTCCATGGTTGTCGAACCCCGGGTGCGTTTACGTGCCTATCGTCAACACTCTTGGTTTTGGCCGATTCTGGCCCGTTTCATGGACTATTGCTCACTGTTTTGGGGTCCCGGAGTGATTTCCATGGTTGTCGAACCCCGGGTGCGTTTACGTGCCTATCGTCAACACTCTTGGTTTTGGCCGTTTCTGGCCCGTTTCATGGACTATTACTCGTCGTTTTGGGGTCCCAAAGCGATTCTCGTTTCATGGATTATTACTCGTGGTTTCGTGCATTATTACTCAGTGTTTTGGGGACCAGAGCGATTTCCACGATTGATGAACCCCAGGGTGCGTTTATGTGTCCGTCATCAACACTCACAGTTCTATCCAATTCTGACCCATTTCGTGGACTATTATTCACCGTCTTGGGGTCCCGAAGCGATTTCCATAGTTGTTGAACCCCAAGGTGTGCTAACGTGGCGGTCATCAACAATCATAGTTTTGGCCGATTCTGGCCCGTTTCTTGGACTATTACTCTGTATTGGGGTCCCGGAGTCATTTCCACGATTGACGAACACCGGGGTGCGTTTACGTGTTGGTCTTCAACTCTCACAGTTTTGTCCAATTCTGACCCGTTTCGTGGACTATTACTCAATGTTTTGGGGTCCCAAAGCGATTTTCATAGTTGTTGAACCCCAAGGTGTGCTTACGTGTTGGTCATCAACACTTGCAGTTTTTGCCGATTCTGGCCCGTTTCATGGACTATAACTCACCGTTTTTGGGCCCCAAAGCGATTTCCATGGCTGTCGAACTCCAAGGTGCGCTTATGTGTTGGTCATCAACAATCACAGTTCGGGCTAATTCTGGCCCGTTTCTTGGACTATTACTCTCTTTTGGGGTCTCGGAGTCATTTCCACGATTGACGAACCTCGGGGTGCGTTTACGTGTCGATCATCAACACTCACATATTTGGCCGATTCTTGTCCGTTTTGTGGACTATTACTCGCCGCTTTGGGGACCCAGAGCGATTTCCACGATTGATGAACCCCGGGGTGCGTTTATGTGTCAGTTGTCAACACTCACAGTTTTGTCCAATTCTGACCCGTTTCGTGGACTATTACTCATCGTTTTCGGGTCCCGAAGCAATTTCCATAGTTGGTGAACCCCAAGGTGTGTTTACGTGTTGATCGTCAACACTCGCAGTTTTGGCCGATTCTGGCCCGCTTCATGCACTATTACTCACCCCGGAGTGATTTCCATGGTTATCGAACTCCATGGTGCGCTTACGTGTCGATCATCAACACTCACAGTTTTGTCCAATTCTGACCCGTTTTGGGGTCCCGAATCGATTTCCATAGTTGTTGAACCCCAAGTTGTGCTTATGTGTCAGTCATCAACAATCACAGTTTTGCTCGATTCTGGCCCGTTTCTTGTTCTATTACTCTGTTTTGGGGTCCCGGAGTCATTTCCATGATTGACGAACCCCGGGGTTCGTTTACATGTTGGTCATCAACACTCACATATTTGGCCGATTCTTGTCCGTTTCGTGCACTATTACTCAACGTTTTGGGGACCCAGAGCGATTTCCACGATTGATGAACCCCGGGATGCGTTTATGTGTCCGTCGTCCAATTCTAACCTGTTTCGTGGACTATTACTCAACGTTTTGGTGTCCCGAAGCGATTTTCATAGTTGTTAAACCCCAAGATGTGCTTACGTGTTGGTCATCAACACTCGCAGTTTTGGCCGATTCTGGCCTGTTTCATGGACTATTACTCACCGTTTTGGGGTCCCAAAACGATTTCCATGGTTGTCGAACTCCAAGGTGTGCTTACGTGTTGGTCATGAACACTCGCAGTTTTGGTCGATTCTGGCCCGTTTCATGGACTATTGCTCACTGTTTTGGGGTCCCGGAGTGATTTCCATGGTTGTCGAACCCCGGGTGCGTTTACGTGCCTATCGTCAACACTCTTGGTTTTGGCCGATTCTGGCCCGTTTCATGGACTATTGCTCACTGTTTTGGGGTCCCGGAGTGATTTCCATGGTTGTCGAACCCCGGGTGCGTTTACGTGCCTATCGTCAACACTCTTGGTTTTGGCCGTTTCTGGCCCGTTTCATGGACTATTACTCGTCGTTTTGGGGTCCCAAAGCGATTCTCGTTTCATGGATTATTACTCGTGGTTTCGTGCATTATTACTCAGTGTTTTGGGGACCAGAGCGATTTCCACGATTGATGAACCCCAGGGTGCGTTTATGTGTCCGTCATCAACACTCACAGTTCTATCCAATTATGACCCATTTCGTGGACTATTATTCACCGTCTTGGGGTCCCGAAGCGATTTCCATAGTTGTTGAACCCCAAGGTGTGCTAACGTGGTGGTCATCAACAATCATAGTTTTGGCCGATTCTGGCCCGTTTCTTGGACTATTACTCTGTATTGGGGTCCCGGAGTCATTTCCACGATTGACGAACACCGGGGTGCGTTTACGTGTTGGTCTTCAACTCTCACAGTTTTGTCCAATTCTGACCCGTTT
>NW_025230111.1:0-1458 GCF_018294505.1 Triticum aestivum | reverse complement strand
CAAGGTGTGCTTACGTGTTGGTCATGAACACTCGCAGTTTTGGTCGATTCTGGCCCGTTTCATGGACTATTGCTCACTGTTTTGGGGTCCCGGAGTGATTTCCATGGTTGTCGAACCCCGGGTGCGTTTACGTGCCTATCGTCAACACTCTTGGTTTTGGCCGATTCTGGCCCGTTTCATGGACTATTGCTCACTGTTTTGGGGTCCCGGAGTGATTTCCATGGTTGTCGAACCCCGGGTGCGTTTACGTGCCTATCGTCAACACTCTTGGTTTTGGCCGTTTCTGGCCCGTTTCATGGACTATTACTCGTCGTTTTGGGGTCCCAAAGCGATTCTCGTTTCATGGATTATTACTCGTGGTTTCGTGCATTATTACTCAGTGTTTTGGGGACCAGAGCGATTTCCACGATTGATGAACCCCAGGGTGCGTTTATGTGTCCGTCATCAACACTCACAGTTCTATCCAATTCTGACCCATTTCGTGGACTATTATTCACCGTCTTGGGGTCCTGAAGCGATTTCCATAGTTGTTGAACCCCAAGGTGTGCTAACGTGGCGGTCATCAACAATCATAGTTTTGGCCGATTCTGGCCCGTTTCTTGGACTATTACTCTGTATTGGGGTCCCGGAGTCATTTCCACGATTGACGAACACCGGGGTGCGTTTACGTGTTGGTCTTCAACTCTCACAGTTTTGTCCAATTCTGACCCGTTTCGTGGACTATTACTCAATGTTTTGGGGTCCCAAAGCGATTTTCATAGTTTTTGAACCCCAAGGTGTGCTTACGTGTTGGTCATCAACACTTGCAGTTTTTGCCGATTCTGGCCCGTTTCATGGACTATAACTCACCGTTTTTGGGCCCCAAAGCGATTTCCATGGTTGTCGAACTCCAAGGTGCGCTTATGTGTTGGTCATCAACAATCACAGTTCGGGCTAATTCTGGCCCGTTTCTTGGACTATTACTCTCTTTTGGGGTCTCGGAGTCATTTCCACGATTGACGAACCTCGGGGTGCGTTTACGTGTCGATCATCAACACTCACATATTTGGCCGATTCTTGTCCGTTTTGTGGACTATTACTCGCCGCTTTGGGGACCCAGAGCGATTTCCACGATTGATGAACCCCGGGGTGCGTTTATGTGTCAGTTGTCAACACTCACAGTTTTGTCCAATTCTGACCCGTTTCGTGGACTATTACTCATCGTTTTCGGGTCCCGAAGCAATTTCCATAGTTGGTGAACCCCAAGGTGTGTTTACGTGTTGATCGTCAACACTCGCAGTTTTGGCCGATTCTGGCCCGCTTCATGCACTATTACTCACCCCGGAGTGATTTCCATGGTTATCGAACTCCATGGTGCGCTTACGTGTCGATCATCAACACTCACAGTTTTGTCCAATTCTGACCCGTTTTGGGGTCCCGAATCGATTTCCATAGTTGTTGAACCCCAAGTTGTGCTTA
>NW_025230110.1:0-16440 GCF_018294505.1 Triticum aestivum | reverse complement strand
TGAGAGGCTTCCCGTACACGTATTTGTGTTCGTCCACCTCCAAGAAATCATAATGTACATCGTCGTGCAGGTAATCTCCTAGATTGTTATAACCGGGCACCATCCCGCCCGGATCATTAGCGACGATATCGCTAGACACCTGGAGCGGGGGGAACGATTGGCTCGCTTGTTCGTCGAGCTGGGCAATTTTTTTCCCAGCTCGTCGTTCTGCTAACCTTTGATCACTGACAGTACTTCCCGATTGCTCCGCTTCGATAAATGACTTATCAATAATGCACTCCTAGTTGCCTTTCACCAGAGACTTTGGTGGTTTCTTCAGGGCAGCCAGAGTACGCTTCGCTCTTACCGGATCTATCTTCTCCTCCAGAGTGGATGTTTATTTGCTTTCACCGCTTCAAAGAAGTTCTTCACTTCGGCTTGCATGATCTTTGTGTTTTCTTCCAGGCTCCTCTCGTATGGTAACTTCTCTGTGGTCTCCAAAGAAGGACCGAATCTGTATTGCCTCCCGCCTCTAGCTGTACTGCTAGACGCCGGAGCAGGCGGAGCGGCTGTGGCTGTCTTTCCTTTCTTACGAGGCCGAGGAGAAGGACTACGACGCGTAGGAGCAGCCGGAGCGGCGGTGGGTCTCTTGATCCACCCTTGTTGACGAGGCGGATAAGGAGGAGGCTGGCTACTCGGGCGCGCCGGTGCAGGCGGAGAAGGAGGCGGAGTGCCGCCATGCGTCAGAGAAGGAGGCTGAGTGCCCTGATCACTCGCCGGAGGAGGAGGCGGAGGAGGAGGCGAAGTGCCCTGACTCGCCGGAGGAGGAGAAGGAGGCAGAGGCGTCCAATTCAGAAGGTTGATGAGCTCCTTCCGCCATAGGCATGGAGTCTTCAGAGAAGAACCCACCCAAATTCCCCTTCACCCATACGGTGGTCAAGCTCGAGGTCCTCAAATCCGTCTGTTATTTCATCCACCATCATCCTAGCATATCCTTCTGGAATCGATCGGCCGTGGTAGGTTGCGCCACGTTCAGTAGGTAAAACAGAGCCAACAGCCGCCTTGACTTTCAATTTCATCCATTGCATCATAAGGTGGCAATGTTGAGACTCCATGATAGCATCCACGGGGTAGCTAGCAGGAGCCATGAAGACATGCTCCAGCTGAGTCTGCTCGGTGGAAGCCACGCTGCTTCTCCGCTGAGATGGCGGGGTAGCTTCAGGGGAAGCTTCGGCAGGTCGTTTGCTGCAATGTGTTTCTCGGTCCTCTAGTACTTGTACCCTTGCATGCAGCGCCTGCAATTGGCTATGCTCCACTTTTTCCTCCTCTCCTGGCATTTGTAACCCCCTGTGTCAGGAAACCCGGCTTTCCATAGAATGGAGCCTGGCGTGCCTGGTGTTCGTCCAGGGTGCTCAGGATTCCCGAGGGCCATTGTGAGCTTGTCCTTCTCCCTGTATGGAACGAACGTCCCTTGCTGCGCCTTCTCGATATACTCCTGAAGCCTCGTGACGGGTATTCACAATTGCTCTTCCGTGCAAAAATACTTCCCTGATACAGGGTCCAAGGTTCCGCCAACCCCGAAGAACCAAGCCCGGCAACGGTCTGGCCAGTTCAATGTCTCTGGTTCGACCCCTATATCACTTAGGTCATTCTCAGCCTTGTCCCACAAAGGTCGGGCTTTGAGGTAGCCACCTGACCCGGTGCAATGGTGATGCTTCTTCTTCGCAGCATTTTTCTTGTTTGTCATTGACATCTTCTTACTCTTTTTCGATGTCTTGTGGGCCACAAATGCAGGCCAGTGATCTCTGATCTTTTCATACTTTCCAGTGAATTCTGGTGTCTTATCTTCGTCGAAAAACTCTGTTTTCAGATCATTCTTCCACCTCCCGAATAGTTCTGCATCTTCTTAAGAGCATGAGACTTGATCAATTGCTCTTTAACTGGCTTCAACGGATCTTCCTCTGGCGGTAGGGTGAAATTTGCCTTAAGCGTTGTCCAAATATCATCTTTCTACATTTCGGAGACATAAGACACCTCATGATCTTCATTCTTAGGCTTTAACCATTGATGGATACTGATTGGGATCTTGTCCCTAACAAGAACCCCGCACCGAGCACAAAATGCATCCTTTGTCCGGATGGGTTCAATCGGCTTGCCATCGCGCACGATTGCTATGATCGCAAACCTTTCATCCGAGCGCAACTTTTTGTTTGGGCCTCATCTCTTTATCGAAGTTGTGCTCGATCCGGAGGACTAGAAAAAAGAAGAAACACGAGAGTTAATTTATATGTGTACATACAAAAACAATGAATTCATCAATTAGCTAGTCAGCACAAGCTTAACTAATATATATACCTGGTCGGACTCGGTTCAGTCACAGGAACCGTCATCATGGTCTCCTTCTTGTGCCGGCATTGGTTCACCGGAGCCATCATAATCATAGTCTTCTTCTTCACACTGTCCTTCCAGACCATCGGTGTCGTTGAGATAGGACAAGACGGTATCACTTCCTTTTGTGATTATGTCCCCCAACATCGCTTCTGTTGCTTCGTATCGGGGGTCCATAGTTTCTGCAAATATTTACAACATGGCAATTATTATTCAAACATGACAGATGGATATGTTAGTAGCAAACGTAGAACTAGCTAGCTAATCACAATAAGGAATCATATTAGTGGCCTCGACGCTGCTTCTCTAGGGTTTGCGGTGGCCTCGGCAACGCTTCAAGGGTTTGGGGTGTCCTCGACAACGCTTCAAGAGTTTGGGTTGGCCTCGACGACAATACTCTTTTAACTTGGTAAATTTGGGTGGCCCCGAGAGAATTGTCGGGTAGGGGCGAGGCGGGAGGGGGTAGGAGACTGACACCATTTTTTCTAGGGTTTGGGTGTCCTCGAGAGTTTTGGTCGAGCGAGAGGGCTGGGGGGTGCTCCCATGGTATAAGTTATCATGGTCGAGAGGGCGACCCTCGACCCTTTGCCCTAGTTCCTGACCCTCGACCCTCTGCCCTAGTTCGCGATAAAAAAGAAGAAGAAAAAAAAGAGCAGAAGAAGAAGGAATAGAGGAGTGGAAGACAAATACTTCCACTCCTCTATTCCTTCTTCTTCTCCTCTTTTTTTCTTCTTCTTCCTCTTCTTATTTTTTTTGACGTCCCCCCTCATGTAAATGCGGTGGAAAAACTTTATGAAAATGCGGTGGTGGCCGAGCCGGGCAGTTTTTTTTTCTTCATTTTTTCCTTTGTTTTTTCTTATATGTTTTTTTTCATATTCAATCTACATTTTCGTATATATGAAAAAATAAAGATTCTATACAAAAGTGCACAATTTTTATGAACAAATTACAACATCTAAATTAACTACACATCTAAATAAATATAACTGCACATCTGAAATTTTCCAAATCTTAAAACTAAAGTAAACATAAATTAAAATAATCTAAAAATCATGTAAAAACATCTAAAAAAAGAATGTAAAAACATCTAAGAATCTAATAGTAGCACGGCGCAGGGGCGGAGGGGCACGGCGCAGGGGCGGAGGGGCACGGCGGAGGGGCCCGCACCGGTGCCGGCAGGGCAGGGCAGGGGCGCAGGGGCGCGGGACAAGGGAGGGGCGCGGGAGCAGGCTGGTGCTCATAGTGTGCACCGGGGCACGGTGGGCGGCGCGTCGGGGCCGACAGGAGTGACACGGTCGACGCCCATTGAGGGAGTCCTGGATTAGGGGGTGTTCGGATGGCCGGACTATAACCTTTGGCCGGACTCCCGGACTATGAAGATACAAGATTGAAGACTCCGTCCCGTGTCCGGATAGGGACTTTCCTTGGCGTGGAAGGCAAGCTTGTCGATACGATATGAAGATCTCCTCCCATTGTAACCGACTCTGTGTAACCCTAGCCCTCTCCGGTGTCTATATAAACCAGAGAGTTTTAGTCCATAGGACGAACAACAATCATACCATAGGCTAGCTTCTAGGGTTTAGCCTCTCTGATCTCGCGGTAGATAAACTCTTGTAATACCCATACCATCAATATTAATCAAGCAGGAGTAGGATTTTACCTCCACCGAGAGGGCCCGAACCTGTGTAAAAACATCGTGTCCCTTGTCTCCTGTTACCATCCGCCTAGACGCACAGTTCGAGACCCCCTACCCGAGATCCGCCGGTTTTGACACCGACATTGGTGCTTTCATTGAGAGTTCCTCTGTGTCGTCGCCTTTAGGCCCGATGGCTTCTTCGATCATCAACTACGACGTTGTCCAGGGCGAGACTTTTCTCCCCGGACAGATCTTCGCGTTCGGCGGCTTTGCACTGCGGGCCAACTCGTTAGGCCACCTGGAGCAGATCGAAAGCTACGCCCCTGGCCATCAGGTCAGATTTGGAAGCTTAAACTACACGGCCGACATTCGCGGGGACTTGATCTTCGACGGATTCGAGCCACGGCCGAGCGCGCCGCACTGTCTCGATGGGCACGATCTAGCTCTGCCACCGGACAGCGCCCGGAGTGCCGCTCAGGAGTCCGCTCCGACCATTAGTTCGGAGCCGACTGCGCTAACCAGGGACGGACGATTGGACGCCACCCCTGGAGCTGCAATCTCTACGGCGATAGAGCCAAATACCATCCTAGTCCCTTGCAAGGCCCTTGACTCCAAGGTACCGGACTTTGTTCCGGACTCCGAATCTTCCGCACCCCTTCCGATCGGACCCGATTGGGCTCCGATCATGGAGTTCACCACCGCGGACGTCTTTCAGAACTCGCCCTTTTGCGATATCCTACACTCCCTAAACTCTCTCTCTTTGTCAGGAGAGCCCTGGCCAGACTATGGTCAGCAGGGTTGGGATACGGAGGACGAAGAAATCCGGAACCCACCCACCACCCACTTTGTAGCCACTGTCGACGATTTAACCGACATGCTCGACATTGACTTCGAAGACATCGACGGTATGGACGCCGATGAAAGAGACGACCAAGAACCAGCACCTATAGGGAACTGGAAAGCCACCTCATCATACTATGTATACATGGTGGACACACCCAAAAGGGATAACAACGAGGATCGAAAGGGCGCAAACAGGGATCGTTACCTCGAAAAACAATCAAGGCGGCGACGCAAGCGCCACGCAAAGCCCCACCTCGATAAAGACCCAGCCATAGAGCAGGGTGAATCAACGGAAGACGAACATGCCATTAAGCAACAGTCCAAACAACCAATCCCAGGAAAAGATAATTGTCCGGACGACCTCACGCCGGACAAACTAATGGAACATCAGAACCTCCACCAAAGGCCCGTCGCTACTGCACGTAGCCTGAAAAAGCAAAAGCAGAGGATCAAAACAGCAGAAGATGCACTCAGGATCAGATGGAACAAAGTGCTGGATACTACACACAAGTACGGCAACAGTCGTCACACAAAGAGCTATCCGAAACGGAAACTACTACCGGAATTTGACGAAGAGGCCATAAAGCCCCCACAGTCGAAAAACAAGGAAGCCACCAGGTCGGATAGACGACCCAACGATCGATCCAAAGTGGCAGAGGGCGCCGAACTCAATCCGGCGAGCGATCCCCCTAAGGATTCGCATCAAACAACCGGCCCAAGCAGATCCATCTATGGCCCAAGAAAGCAAGCTCCAACGAGCAATACAATGCAAAAAATACCCGAACATCGCGGCACACCCGCATACAGCGGCACCGCACATCCCTCATGTTTTACCGATGAGGTGCTGGATCACGAATTTCCAGCGGGATTCAAGCCCGTGAACATAGAAGCATATGACAGAAGAACAGACCACGGAGTCTGGATAGAGGATTATATCCTCCACATACACATGGCCAGAGGAGATGACGATCATGCCATCAAATACTTACCCCTCAAGCTCAAAGGGCCAGCCCGGCATTGGCTTAAAAGCCTTCCCGAAAATACCATAGGAAGTTGGTAAGCGCTTGAGGAAGCTTTCCGGACAAATTTTCAAGGGACCTATGTCCGACCTCCGGATGCAGACGATCTGAGTCATATAACGCAACAACCCGGAGAGTCAGCCCGGAAACTCTAGAACAGATTCCTTACTAAAAAGAATCAGATAGTCAACTGTCCGGACGCTGAGGCCCTAGCAGCTTTCAAACATAGCGTCCAAGACGAATGGCTTGCCAGACAACTCGGCCAAGAAAAGCCAAGAACGATGGCCGCATTAACAAGCCTCATGACCTGCTTTTGCGCAGGAGAGGACAGGTTGGTTGGCAAGGAGCAGCACCAGCGACCCGAGTACATCCGAACCTAGAGATGGAAACGGGAAACCGCGCCGTAACAAAGGAAATCGCCGAATCAAGGACAACAGCCCAACGAGCATGGCAGTTAATGCCGGATTCAAAAGCTCTCGGCAAAATCAGAAAAAGCCGCCGCCCAAGGATGACAGGGACGAGCTGTCTAACCTCAACAAAATCATGGATAAAATATGCCAAATCCACAGCACCCCCGGGAGGCCTGCAAACCACACCCACAGAGATTGTTGGGTTTTCAAGCAGTCTGGCAAACTCAATGCCGAACACAAGGGGCTCGACGCACCAAGCGAGGATGACGACGTGCCCCACAAGCAGAACACCAGAGAACAAAAGAAGTTCCCACAAGAAGTCAAAATAGTGAATTCACTTCATATGACAAAAGGGAAAAACAGAATGGCGCTTACAAGGACACGTGCCACACAGCCAGCCCCAGAGGAGCACCGCCACTGGTCAACCAATCACCTTTGACCATCGGGATTACTCCAGCGGGGCCCGGAACGCAGGCTGGACTGCCTTGGTCTTGAATCCGGTTATTAATGGACTACAATTTACACGAGTTATTATGGACGGCGGCAGCGACTTAAACCTGTTATATCAGGACATAGTCCACAAACTAGGGGTAAACCCAGCGTTAATACGCCGCGGCAAAACTTCCTTTCAAGGAGCTACGCCGGGCCCAGATACCCATACTATGGGTTCCATTTCATTAGAAGTCAAGTTTGGCTCACCCGACAACTTCCGAAGCGAAAAGCTAACCTTCCACATCGCCCCATTCGTAAGTCGCTATCAAGCGCTACTGGGACGTGAACCTTTCGCCCGCTTCTACGCAATACCACACTATGCATCCCTTTTACTTAAAATGCCCGGCCCACGAGGCATCATCTCATCACAGGGGAATTAACCCCCAAAAGACGGGTAAGGGTGCGGCCGCCTGGATAGCCGCACACTAATCTAGCCCGTACATGACTAGACAAGTCCGGCGTCAACGCACATGGACGTAATAGCCGCACAACCCTCTACAAGGTGCTCCGCGTGTTCACGCCAGGAGACAATGCAGCTCCCTTCTTGCTCCAACTACACCCTGTTTATTTTAATATAGATTTCTCGCACGCCTCTTTACAAAAGTTCCTCTTTTTCGCAGACGAACACCGTGCTATGCCCGTCCAGGATACGGCACAACGGAGAGACAGGCGCAGATGTGCAGTAGGGACCCGTTCTAAGGATTCTTTTCAGATTAAGACCCTGCGTAAACCTTTTTTACTGTATCTTGTTGAAAACATCCCCCGGTTTTTCGAGGAGGAGACTGGCGTTTTGGCATGTGGCCACGCTAGAATTTTGCGCGTACCTCGACACAAGGGGCTTTCTTACCAAGGGCTCTGTTTCGGCCCGTCTTCATAAAGACCGAATACCTTAGGGAGTGTTCGGCGTCGCGAGTTAGGCCTTATATGTATCAGCTCTGAATCATGTCTTTGGTCAAATGTTGGGTTTGCCCGGCTCCTGTGTTTTGCTGCCTTACGTTCCGTTATATCGGCTAACGTGGCACCAGGAGAACTACTGCGATTGTGCCCCGGTTCGGCCAGGTGAGCACCTCAGTAGAGAAAGCCGAAAACTGACTGTCATGCTATAGCGAGAGACTGGTCAACCACTCGATGACTCTCGGAATCTCTAGAATTCCTCCGCATTAACGAAGGACCGCTTCTCGGTCAGGCACACACGCGCCCTTGATTCGGGAGAGCGCGATGCCTCCAGGGACTATTAAGTAGCTCCAATGTCAAACTCCTATGGCTAAGTGAAAGTGATAAAGCGTTATAGTCCATTTGCCTCGTTCGCCGTGCCATCACCTCCTTTGTAGGACCAAGACGTTGGATTAAGTGTGAAAAGGCGCATTTTCCGCGAACACCCCCGCATTATATGCGTGGGGGCTGAAGCCAACGACTGCCATCTTTCAGGTTATATACACATATACATTAACGGCCGCACAGGAGGGGTTATAATTCTTACAAGCACAAGTATAAAAAGCTTTTGTATTCTATCAAAATATTTCTTTTACAATAGCACCCGCTATTCGAACAAAACATCCTTCGAGCACTGCGCTTCTATTAAACGAGCGCCCGGAAGAATTTCCTCAAGGTAGTGCTCGGCAGATACCCGGCCTTCGTACGGATCCTGGGATGCGACAACACTGGCCTGCATATCCGCCCAGTATGTCTTGACACGGGCAAGAGCCATTCGTGCACCCTCTATACACGCCGACCTCTTCAGTGTATCGACATGCGGCACAGAACCAAGGAACTGCTGCACCAATCCAAAGTAACTTTTCGGCTCCGGCTCCCCCGGCCAAAAACGACTCGCGACATACTTCATGGCGAGTCCGGATAACCTGTTCAGCTCCTCAAAGCCGGCCAAACGGTTGGGTACCAAAAGTGGGCACTCTGGCTTGTGGAACTGCGACCAAAACAGTTCTTCCAAATTATGGTCGCCTCGTCCTCGGAAGTGTTCGGTTGCGTCAGCCGCACTCGCTGCCACATCCAGATAAGTGTTTTGCGCACTCCACTAACGGTCCAACGGAGCATACTTAGGACCCCCAAACTTCATCCCAGCATATAGGGCTTTCCAGCCGTGATATCCCCGGCCTGACGCAGCTCCTCCTTCATAGCTCTCATAGCAGAGCGAGCATCCTTGACCTTGGTAGTGATCTTCTCAAGGTCCTTCTGAGCCGCCCCTTTTTCTTGTTCGAGAAATTCACAGCGGTCGGCAGCATCCTTCAATTTTGCAGACATCTCGGCTATTGCCTTCTTACTCTGGCAGTGAGCAGCCTGTTCGGCTTTCAGCTCTTCAGCCGCCTTAACGGCCGCCGCATCACTTTTTCTTGCTTGCTCCTTGGCTCGGGCAAGTTCCGCCCGAAGATTCTCCACGGAAGCAGCACTATCTGCAATAAGCATATATATAATGTAAGAAACGAGCATCGAACTCCTCTTATTAGATATCTGTGGAGTATACCTTGTGCCTCGTCTAGTCGCTTATTTACAAGCGCGATGTCGGCATCTGCCACGTCCAGTTGCCGCTTTAACTTGGCAAATTCATCAGTTCGGATAGCCACCGAACACCTTGCCACCTTCATAAAAAGGTAACATTTTATACCTGGGGTTTCGATCCTCTGTGCGCCATCACTCTTCACGACACACAGAGTCTCAGGGGCAACTATTTATATAGGGCGCATTCTATGCGACTCTACCAATAGGTACACCTTTTCACGTACCTCAAAGCCTGTCAGTAAACTCCTGACGGCCTCATACAATCCGCTTTACGCGGATGCAACCCTTCCTATCACCATGTTCATCAACACATGGTGTTCTTCTGAGATGGATGCACGCTCGAGCAGATCCCTCAGCCTCTCCGACCGTGCACCAGAGGGCACCGGACTAGCCTGACGACCTTTTTCAGGATCCGTACTCAGACAAACCCGCCAGGACGACACCTCGGGGTCGCCTTCCTCGTAAGTCGGTGCAGCTAGGGGAGGCGTTTCGCTCTCTATCATCTCCGGACGAAGATCCCCTGACGACGAGCTCTGCTGAGAAGGGTCAAGATCCGAACTGCAAGGTAATATTTCGGTTATCTTCCTGAGAAGTAAAACAGGGATGCCACTAATTTTTGAAACCCCTCTCTATACTTACGGCTCGGAGGAAAGCTGATCCCTGTGAAGGCGCAATGCGGCCGGGGCAGTCTCCGGCGCCGATCCTCTGACAAAGATTTCTTCCCCCGTTTCGAGGTCATCTCCTCCGGGTCTTCAGAGGCACTCCTTTTCTTTCCCAGGTTGGGGGAGTCCTCGATTCCTTCCTTCTTGACAGTCTCCTTCGTGGAGGCGGCAGCTCCGTGGTTCCCCTCTTCGCCCTCTGCTGAAAACGTAACCTGCAGCATCCTGGTTAACACGGGATCTGGCGCGGTCTTGGGTAGGGGGGCTGGACACCTGATAAGCTTTGTCTTCGCTATCCACTCCTGTTTAAAAGATAGCTCTGTCAAAAGGCCGCTTTACGATGAAAATATGGATGGTGTGTCCAAATATGGGGCTGCTTACCTTAACATCTTGGCGATTGCAGCTCAGACCTGCGTCCTCGGATAAATCCGGACACCTAGTTTGTGGTCCGAAGAACAATTTGTACATCTCAATGGGTGTTGCGCCCATAAAGTGTTAGAGGACTCGCGGTCCTTCCGGATTAACTTCCCACAGGCGAAGGGGGCGACGTTTGCAGGGCAGCATGCGGCGAATCAGCATAACTTGTGCCACTACGGTCAGGTTAGTATCTCTTTCTAGGAGATCTCGAATGCGGCCCTGCAGCAGGGGCACGTCTTTGGACGGACCCCAGATAAGCCCTCCATTGACCCATGACGCTCGACGTGGCGGGGGACGAGAGCGAAAAGCAGGCGGGGCCACCCATGTGGTGCCCTTGGGGGCTGTGATATAAAACCAGTCCCATTGCCATAAGCCGAACTCTTCTTGGAAAGTGCCCTCGGGCCATGGAGCGTCGGCTATCTTGTTTATGATAGCTCCTCCACACTCGGCGTGCTGCCCCTCGCTCATCTTCGGCTCTACTTTGAAGGTTTTAAGCCACAATCCAAAGTGAGGGGTGACATGGAGGAAGGCTTCGCACACTACGATAAACAACGAAATTTGGAGGATGGACTCCGGAGCTAGGTCGTGAAATTCCAGCCCATAATAGAACATCAGCCCCCTCACAAAGGGATCAATCGGGAAACCTAACCCCCGAAGGAAGTGAGATGTGAACACCACGTCTCACCGGGCTGAGTAGAAGGAATGGCCTGCCCTTGAGCAGGCAGCCTATGCGAGATTTCACCGGTTAGATACCTGGCATCTCTCAGCTTTCGCACGTCCTCTTCTGTAACGGAGGAAGGCACTCACCGGCCTTGAAGGTTGGAGCCGGACATCGTCGAAGGTCTGAAGTACCTAAAACTAGAAACCTTGAGTGTTGCAACTCGAAGCGAGGGGCGGATTTGATTGAATTGAAGGAAGAGGGAATCAAGCCTTGGTCCCTTTATAAAGGAAGTGAATACCAAGAGCCCTCCCCGTAACCGTTTGGGACTCACTTTCAATTAGAGAGTCATACCAAAAGGCGCGGTTGGGTTACCCACGCCCGTATTGATGAGGATCCCGGAATAAGGGGACACGATCTCTGCTTCGACAAGACGTGCCAAGGAAACCGCCTCGCTAAACGCGCTTAGGTGGAACGGTAAAATGAATAAAGGCCAGGCCGTGGCATGATGTCACGCCGCGGAATACATCAGCAGATTAGATTTGTGTAAATATTATTCTCTCTACGGTGGCATGTGAAACTTATTTTGCAGAGCCGGACACTGCCCTTGTGTTCAAACATCTTCTATGAAGTATTTGGAGGAGGAACCCACCTTGAATGCCGAAGACAATTTGCGCGCCGGACTCGTCGTCATTGAAGCCTGGTTCAGGGGCTATTGAGGGAGTCCTGGATTAGGGGGTGTCCGGATGGCCGGACTATAACCTTTGGCCGGACTCCCGGACTATGAAGATACAAGATTGAAGACTTTGTCCCGTGTGCGGATAGGGACTTTCCTTGGCGTGGAAGCAAGCTTGGCGATACGATATGAAGATCTCCTCCCATTGTAACCGACTCTGTGTAACCCTAGCCCTCTCCGGTGTCTATATAAACCGAAGAGTTTTAGTCCATAGGACGAACAACAATCATACCATAGGCTAGCTTCTAGGGTTTAGCCTCTCTGATCTCGCGGTAGATCAACTCTTGTAATACCCATACCATCAATATTAATCAAGAAGGAGTAGGGTTTTACTTCCACCGAGAGGGCCTGAACCTGGGTAAAAACATCGTGTCCCTTGTCTCCTGTTACCATCCGCCTAGACGCACAGTTCGGGACCCCCTACCCGAGATCCGCCGGTTTTGACACCGACACCCGTCGTCGGGGCAGAGGGCGTCAGCGATGGCGACGGCGATGTTGAGTAGCCTGACGGCGTCGGTGGCGGCGGCGACGGTGACGTCGAGCAGCCTGGCAGCGTCGGTGGCGGCGGCGATGGCAATGTGGAGCAGGGGCGTCGGGCGGTGACGGAGAGGAGGAGCAGGGGCGTCGGGGGAGAAGAAGTGATGGATTTGGTCAAAATTGCTAAGTGTTTTCTTATGCACCAAGGGCATTGGTACTAGTTCGTGGCACCAACCGGTACCAGTGCACCCTTTAGCCCCGGTTGGTGCCACCAACCGGGACCAAAGGTCACTTTTCAGAAGTGCAAATGGCGGGAAGCAGAGGCCTTTGGTCCCGGTTGGTGGCACCAACCGGGACTAAAGGGTGGCATTGGTACCGGTTGGTGCCACCAACCGGGACCAATAACCTTGCACAGCGGGGTGGTGGGAGTTTAGTCCCACCTTGCTAGTTGAGAGCGGGGATGGCCTGTTTATAAGCTCCGCTGCCTCCTCTCTCTCGAACTCCTCTGAACTACAGGCCTATGGGTAATCTGACACTTCTTTGCCTGTGGGCCTGCTGGGCCTTCCGCGGGCCTGAATCCTGGCCCAACTAGCTAGGTTTCTAGTCGTATTCAGGCCGTGGTGGCACAGTAGGTGGCAATTTTTTTATTTTTTCCTACTTTTTTGTTTTCTTTTTTGCTTTATTTATTTTGTTTTGTTTCTACTTTCAATAAAACTAGCGGGGTGACCCGCGCATTTGCGCGGCTAGATTTTCTATCTATTGCTATGTATATTCCAATTTTCTACTAAGTCGGTATCAAACATATGGACGTGTCACGTTGAAAGACCAAATGCTCTTTTGCCTCATTCCTTTACACTTTGTCACAATTTTTTTAGTGTATTTAGAAATATTTGTAATATTCATGGCTTTATATAAACTTTATTGTCCATTTAATTCCCTGCCTCGACACTTGCCATATCACAATTATGTTTTTCTATTAATAATATATTATAGATGATCGAAATGCTTCGATGTCTTCTCATCTTACTATAGTTCTCTATGTTGTTTAGTCTAAGTCAACATAATTATTAGTGAAGGTTATTAAAACTGGTAAAATCTTCTGGCTTACCACATTGCAATTATGTTTCTGTATTAGTGCTACATCGTACATGACCCGCATTGGTCTGATGTCTTCTCATCTTACTCTAATTCTCTAACATTTTTCACTGATCATAACATTACAATGTTCTTCCCTAGCAGCCAAATGTTCCAACTTAATTTTTCAATCAAAGTAGGAATGGTATATCACAAATTGTAGAAGAAAATAGTACAAATATTTATATTAAGTTCACAATTTTTGGCAAATACTGATTTTGAAACTCTTTTTATTCAATACTCGAACCTTACCTATGACAGTATGGAGGATCCATACCAACAATAACAGCTATTGGATGAAATACGCGAGATATTTAAATTAAATTATTTCACTTAGGATTAGATGAAATTAAAGTGTTTTAGCTGACGCTAATCGTCAAAGGGAAATCATGGCTATTAACTCATCCCGCTGGTACTTTTGACACTTGGGAACACTATAAAATAAGACATTTCTTGTGCCGGATCGCTTGTCCTGTAAAACAGTTTTTTAAACAAAAATGTGGTCGTCACGGTTTTGGACCGTCACACTGGCCCTTTCTTTATCCAGATCATAAATATTTATCTACTGTGTATTAATTTTTTTAACAATCACTCTTAACCGTGATCAAGTGAGAGCACATCAGTTTTATCTTCAATCAACATATTGGTGGCCTTTTAAAGTTCATGATTGTTTGGACTATATTTGCATGTACTTCGCTAACAACATCACTTATATTAGTCGGATGTTTCGCCAGGTTTCTTTAAAGGGCTGGTTTTCTCCATTCCTTTTATACCTCATGTAAAATTATTGGGCATATATATATGCCTTATGACAAAATATTGTCTTTCTACTCACCGTTGGGTCTTGTTTTATGCTACATAGTTTATATTTGAAGCTACACACTAGTAGAAAAAGACCTAATAGTCCCGGTTCATAAGGGCCTTTAGTCCCCGTTCAATGGGTCGTTACTAATACCTCCACCCATTAGTCCCGGTTCAAACAAGAACCGGGACCAATGTGCCTCCACGTGGCTCTATGCGCCCAGCCCAGTCAGGGGGCCTTTGGTCCCGATTGGTGGCACCAACCGGGACCAAAAGGCATCCACGCGTCAGCATTCCAGTTGCTGTGGTTTTTGTGTTTTTTTTAAAGGAGGGGAGGTTGGGGGTTTTGGGGGGTTAATTTAGGTCTTTCATATATTGTGTTAGCTAGCTAATTAATAGAGAGAAGTGTCCTCTCTTATGTCCGTGCTTGTATGCTACATACTATATATACATAAGTGATCGAGAGAACAATTCAGTACAGAAGTTCGTCATGCATACCGAGAGAAGTGATCGATCGATCTCTCCTTCTCCGAGAGATTGGTCGAACAACAAGTTTTCGTATCATGTATCCGACGGCTACATACATGTACAATATGTATAAGATGTCTTAATTACAAACCCCTAGCATTTTAAATCAATTTCCACATGGTATTCTCCATCTTTACTGATGACGTGGTCAAGAAAGAATCCCGCCAATTCCTCTTGAATTGCTTTCATGCGATCTGGTTCTAGGAGTTCATTCCGCATCAGCCATGTCTAATTTGAAGAAGGGGGTTAATTAATACATATATATGAATGAAACTCAAAGAAATGATGGTGTAATAAAATGAAATTGTGAATATTATTGCTTACGCACTTCATATTGTCTTTTAGAGTAGCCCCGCTTGTTTTTCAAAGTCGCAGTGTGGACGAACTCGCACACGTAGTATGCACAGAAATCATTCCCTTCCTCCTGCCACAAGCACTTTACGAGAAATAGAGGTCAATCAAACTGATAATGAAGCATTATAAATGGCATTGATGAAAGTATAGCTATAGAATTGACGGGAGATGTGCGCAACTAGCTAGCCAGTAGTACTTACTTTCGGGTATGTATATCGCAGCTTCTTCGGCAGTCCCGGAGCTTCTGCGGTGAACTGTTTCCAAACCCTGCAAGACAAAGAAAATAATTATTATTACTTGAGATATCAGGAAATGAACAAAAAGTTGCCGATATGGTGCGATAATGATCGATTGAACTTACTTGCTGAGCATTTCAGTCATGTCCGCGTAGGTTTTGGGATCTTTCCGTCTCGAGTCTAAGACGGTCACTAGTCCACGCTCAAGCTTAATCTCCAGAAGAATATAGTGGTACCTGCGCACGCATGCATAACTCATCAATTACATTACTATAACCTCGCTTGAGTAGTAAGGGAAACCGAATATGCACACGACAGTAACACTCACGGGCCGTTGTAAGGAAAGAGTATGGTATCTTTGTTTTGATTTTTTATCAACGATCGTAGCAAGTTGTCCTCGGCCTCTTTGACGTTATTTTCAACCAGAAATACAAATATGATATTTGTGTTAATGAACCCAATATCATAAATTTCTTGTTTTTTGCACTCGACGATCTTCAATCTGCATAGTATATTGAGGATAATTAATTATAAATACATGCAATGAAAGAGCCAAGCTATATATAGAGACTTAATGACAGAAATAGTACTTACAGGCAGTAGCAAAAGACCATTAATTTATCGAGGGCCTTTTGATTGAAGAACTCAAAGAACTCCTCAAATGGAACAGTCAACAGATCATTTGCAACGAGATCGTGCTCCTCTTTAATATGCAGATACGAAGCATTCTTACCCTCAGACTCTCTGCAGGTTTCCATGTACCAATTATGGAATCTTCGCATCATTGTTGTCAGAGATTTTTCATCTTTGACGAGAGGCTTCCCATACTCGTATCTGTGTCCGTCCACCTCCAAGAAATCAGGAAGTGCATCGTCAGGCAGGTAATCGTCAATATTGCCATAACCGGCCACCGTCCCCGGAGCATTAGACACATTGAGCGGGGGGCATGATTGATGTGCTTGTTCGCCGAGCTGGGCAATTTTTTCCCCTTTGCTCATTCTTTTGACCTTTTAGCACTGACAGTAGTTCCCGACCGCTGGGCTTGGAGATATGTCTGTTCAGTAATGCGCTCATAGTTGGTTCTCGGTGGAGACTTTGGTGGTTTCCTCAAGGCATCGATAGTGTGGTTTGCTTTCACTGGATCTACCTTCTCCTCTGG
>NW_025230109.1:15390-16448 GCF_018294505.1 Triticum aestivum | reverse complement strand
AGATGAGTTTTCGTCCGAAACCCTGATACTTCGAAAGAGAACGTCCAGTTGGTACACGAAGTGCATCTAGTTTTTGCCGTGACCTTTTCAACTTTTTTGCACTTGCTATGCGGGTGAAATGATGATACCATGCCAAGTTTCAAACTTTTCAGAGTTCATTTGTAGAGCTTTTCAATTTCAGGGCCATTTAGCTCAAAACAAATCAGTAAATGCATTCAAAATAGCAAATTATTTCAGAAAGGCTTGAACGTTGATGACGTGGCTTGGAGTTGTGCATGCTGAATGCAAAAAACGTCCGGAGTTCTAATAAGTTATTAAAATTTTGAATTGCCGGTGTAAGAGATGAGTTTTCGTCCGAAACCCTGATACTTCGAAACAGATTGTCCAGTTTGCACACGAAAAGCATCCAACTTTTGCCATGACCCTCTCTAGTTTTTTGCACATGCTATGCGGATGAAATGATGATACCATTCAAGGTTTCATCCTTTTCAGAGTTCATTTGTAGAGCTTTTCAATTTCAGGGCCATTTAGCTCAAAAAAAGTAAATTCATTAAAAATAGCAAGTTATGTCACAAAGGGTTGAAAGTTGATGATGTGGCTTTGAATGGTGCATGCTGAATGGAAAAAAGTCCAGAGTTGTAATAAGTCCAGAGTTGATGATGTAACAGATGAGTTTTTGTCCGAAACCCTGATACTTCGAAAGAGATTGTCCAGTTTGTACACGATGTGCATCCAGTTTTTGCCGTGACCCTCTCTACTTTTTTGCACATGCTATGTGGATGAAATGATGATACCATGCCAAGTTTCAACCTTTTCAGAGTTCATTTGTAGAGCTTTTCAATTTCAGGGCCACTTAGCTCAAAACAAATCAGTAAATGCATGAAAAATAGCAAATTATGACAGAAAGGGTTGAAAGTTGATGACGTGGCTTTGAATGGTGCATGTTGAATGCAAAAAACGTCCGCAGTTGTAATAAGTTATTAAAATTTTGAATTGCCGGTGTAACAGATGAGTTTTCGTCTGAAATCCTGATACTTCGAAAGAGATTGTCCAGTTTG
>NW_025230109.1:14712-15380 GCF_018294505.1 Triticum aestivum | reverse complement strand
AAACGTCCGGAGTTGTAATAAGTTATTAAAATTTTGAATTGCTGGTGTAACAGATGAGTTTTCGTCTGAAACCCTGATACTTCAAAAGAGATTGTCCAGTTTGCACACGAAGTGCATCCAGTTTTTGCGCTGACCCTCTCTCCTTTTTTGCACATGCTATGGGGGTGAAATGATGATATCATTCCAAGTTTCAACCTTTTCAGAGTTCATTTGTACAGCTTTTCAATTTCAGGGCCATTTAGCTCGAAACAAATCAGTAAATGCATGAAAAATAGCAAATTATGTCGGAAAGGGTTGATTGTTGATGACACGGTTTTGAATGGAGCATGCCGAATGGAAAAAACGTCCGGAGTTGTAAAAAGTTATTAAAATTTTGAATTGCCGGTGTAACAGATGAGTTTTCGTCCGAAACCCTGATACTTCGAAAGAGATTGTCCAGTTTGCACACGAAGTGCATCCAGTTTTTCCGGTTACCCTCTCTACTTTTTTGGACATGCTATGTGGGTGAAATGATGATACCATGCGAAGTTTCAACCTTTTAAGAGTTCATTTGTAGGGCTTTTCAATTGCAGGTCCATTTAGCTCAAAAAAAGTAAATTCATTAAAAATAGCAAGTTATGTCACAAAGGGTTGAAAGTTGATGATGTGGCTTTGAATGGTGCATGCTG
>NW_025230109.1:12526-13867 GCF_018294505.1 Triticum aestivum | reverse complement strand
AAAAAAGTCCAGAGTTGTAATAAGTCCAGAGTTGATGATGTAACAGATGAGTTTTTGTCCGAAACCCTGATACTTCGAAAGAGATTGTCCAGTTTGTACACGATGTGCATCCAGTTTTTGCCGTGACCCTCTCTACTTTTTTGCACATGCTATGTGGATGAAATGATGATACCATGCCAAGTTTCAACCTTTTCAGAGTTCATTTGTAGAGCTTTTCAATTTCAGGGCCACTTAGCTCAAAACAAATCAGTAAATGCATGAAAAATAGCAAATTATGTCAGAAAGGGTTGAAAGTTGATGACGTGGCTTTGAATGGTGCATGTTGAATGCAAAAAACGTCCGCAGTTGTAATAAGTTATTAAAATTTTGAATTGCCGGTGTAACAGATGAGTTTTCGTCTGAAATCCTGATACTTCGAAAGAGATTGTCCAGTTTGTACACGAAGTGCATCCAGTTTTTGCCATGACCCTCCCTACTTTTTTGCACATGCAATGCGGATGAAATGATGATACCATGCCAAGTCTCAACCTTTTCAGAGTTCATTTGTAGAGCTTTTCAATTTCAGGTCCATTTAGCTCAAAGCAAATCAGTAAATGCATTAAAAATAGCAAATTATGTCAAAAAGGGTTGAAAGTTGATGACGTGGCTTTGAATGTTGCATGCTGGATGCGAAAAACGTCCGGAGTTGTAATAAGTTATTAAAATTTTGAATTGCTGGTGTAACAGATGAGTTTTCGTCTGAAACCCTGATACTTCAAAAGAGATTGTCCAGTTTGCACACGAAGTGCATCCAGTTTTTGCGCTGACCCTCTCTCCTTTTTTGCACATGCTATGGGGGTGAAATGATGATATCATTCCAAGTTTCAACCTTTTCAGAGTTCATTTGTACAGCTTTTCAATTTCAGGGCCATTTAGCTCGAAACAAATCAGTAAATGCATGAAAAATAGCAAATTATGTCGGAAAGGGTTGATTGTTGATGACACGGTTTTGAATGGAGCATGCCGAATGGAAAAAACGTCCGGAGTTGTAAAAAGTTATTAAAATTTTGAATTGCCGGTGTAACAGATGAGTTTTCGTCCGAAACCCTGATACTTCGAAAGAGATTGTCCAGTTTGCACACGAAGTGCATCCAGTTTTTCCGGTTACCCTCTCTACTTTTTTGGACATGCTATGTGGGTGAAATGATGATACCATGCGAAGTTTCAACCTTTTAAGAGTTCATTTGTAGGGCTTTTCAATTGCAGGTCCATTTAGCTCAAAAAAAGTAAATTCATTAAAAATAGCAAGTTATGTCACAAAGGGTTGAAAGTTGATGATGTGGCTTTGAATGGTGCATGCTG
>NW_025230109.1:9935-11828 GCF_018294505.1 Triticum aestivum | reverse complement strand
ATGGAGCATGCCGAATGGAAAAAACGTCCGGAGTTGTAATAAGTTATTAAAATTTTGAATTGCCGGTGTAACAGATGAGTTTTCGTCCGAAACCCTGATACTTCGAAAGAGATTGTCCAGTTTGCACACGAAGTGCATCCAGTTTTTCCGGTTACCCTCTCTACTTTTTTGGACATGCTATGTGGGTGAAATGATGATACCATGCCAAGTTTCAACCTTTTAAGAGTTCATTTGTAGAGCTTTTCAATTTCAGGGCCACTTAGCTGAAAATAAATCAGTAAATGCATGAAAAATAGCAAATTATGTCAGAAAGGGTTGAAAGTTGATGATGTGGCTTTGGATGGTGCATGCTGAATGCAAAAAACGTCCGGCGTTGTAATAAGTTATTAAAATTTTGAATTGCCGGTGTAACAGATGAGTTTACGTCTGAAACCCTGATACTTCGAAAGAGATTGTCCAGTTTGTACACGAAGTGCATCCAGTTTTGCCATGACCCTCTCTACTTTTTTGCACATGCTATGCGGATGAAATGATGATACCATTCCAAGTTTCAAACTTTTCAGAGTTCATTTGTAGAGCTTTTCAATTTCATGGCCATTTAGCTCAAAACAAATCGGTAAATGCATGAAAAATAGCAAATTCTGTCGGAAAGGGTTGAAAGTTGATGACGCGGTTTTGAATGGAGCATGCTGAATGGAAAAAACGTCTAGAGTTGTAATAAGTTATTAAAATTTTTGATTGCCGGTGTAACAGATGAGTTTTCGTCCGAAACCCTGATACTTCGAAAGAGATCGTCCAGTTGGTACACGAAGTGCATCTAGTTCTTGCCGTGACCCTTTCAACTTTTTTGCACTTGCTATGCGGGTGAAATGATGATAACATGCCAAGTTTCAAACTTTTCAGAGTTCATTAGTAGAGCTTTTCAATTTCAGGGCCATTTAGCTAAAAAAATCAGCAAATGCATTAAAAATAGCAAATTATGTCAGAAAGGGTTGAAAGTTGATGATGTGGCTTGGAGTTGTTCATGCTGAATGCAAAAAACGTTCGGAGTTCTAATAAGTTATTAAAATTTTGAATTCCCGGTGTAACAGATGAGTTGTCGCCCGAAACCCTGATACTTCGAAAGAGATTGTCCAGTTAGCACACGAAGTGTATCCAGTTTTTGCGGTTGCCCTGTCTACTTTTTTGGACATGCTATGTGGGTGAAATGATGATACCATGCCAAGTTTCAACCTTTTCAGAGTTCATTTGTAGGGCTTTTCAATTGCAGGTCCATTTAGCTCAAAAAAATCAGTAAATTCATTAAAAATAGCAAGTTATGTCACAAAGGGTTGAAAGTTGATGATGTGGCTTTGAATGGTGCATGCTGAATACAAAAAAAGTCCAGAGTTGTAATAAGTTATTAAAATTTTGAATTGCCGATGTAACAGATGAGTTTTTGTCCAAAACCCTGATACTTCGAAAGAGATTGTCCAGTTTGTACACGATGTGCATCCAGTTTTTGCCGTGACCCTCTCTACTTTTTTGCACATGCTATGTGGATGAAATGATGATACCATGCCAAGTTTCAACCTTTTCAGAGTTCATTTGTAGAGCTTTTCAATTTCAGGGCCACTTAGCTCAAAACAAATCAGTAAATGCATGAAAAATAGCAAATTATGTCAGAAAGGGTTGAAAGTTGATGACGTGGCTTTGAATGGTGCATGTTGAATGCAAAAAACGTCCGCAGTTGTAATAAGTTATTAAAATTTTGAATTGCCAGTGTAACAGATGAGTTTTCGTCTGAAATCCTGATACTTCGAAAGAGATTGTCCAGTTTGTACACGAAGTGCATCCAGTTTTTGCCATGACCCTCCCTACTTTTTTGCACATGCAATGCGGATGAAATGATGA
>NW_025230109.1:4660-9065 GCF_018294505.1 Triticum aestivum | reverse complement strand
TTCAACTTTTTTGTACTTGCTATGCGGGTGAAATGATGATACCATACCAAGTTTCAAACTTTTCAGAGTTCATTTGTAGAGCTTTTCAATTTCAGGGCCATTTAGCTCAAACCAAATCAGTAAATGCATTAAAAATAGCAAATTATTTCAGAAAGGGTTGAAAGTTGATGACGTGGCTTGGAGTTGTGCATGCTGAATGCAAAAAACGTCCGGAGTTCTAATAAGTTATTAAAATTTTGAATTGCCGGTGTAACAGATGAGTTTTCGTCCAAAACCCTGATACTTCGAAAGAGATTGTCCAGTTTGCACACGAAGTGCATCCAGTTTTTGCGGTTACCCTCTCTACTTTTTTGGACATGCTATGTGGGTGAAATGATGATACCATACCAAGTTTCAACCTTTTCAGAGTTCATTTGTAGAGCTTTTCAATTGCAGGTCCATTTAGCTCCAAACAAATCAGTAAATGCATTAAAAATAGCAAATTATGTCACAAAGGGTTGAATGTTGATGATGTGGCTTTGAATGGTGCATGCTGAATGCAAAAAAAGTCCAGAGTTGTAATAAGTTATTAAAATTTTGAATTGCCGATGTAACAGATGAGTTTTTGTGCGAATCCCTGATACTTCGAAAGAGATTGTCCAGTTTGTACAAGATGTGCATCCAGTTTTTGCCGTACCGCTCTCTACTTTTTTGCACATGCTATGCGGGTGAAATTATGATACCATGCCAAGTTTCAACCTTTTCAGAGTTCATTTGTAGAGCTTTTCAATTTCAGGGCCATTTAGCTCAAAACAAATCGGTAAATGCATAAAAAATAGCAAATTATGTCGGAAAGGGTTGAAAGTTGATGACGCGGTTTTGAATGGAGCATGCCGAATGGAAAAAACGTCCGGAGTTGTAATAAGTTATTAAAATTTTGAATTGCCGGTGTAACAGATGAGTTTTCGTCCGAAACCCTGATACTACGAAAGAGATCGTCCAGTTGGTCCACCAAGTGCATCTAGTTTTTGCCGTGACCTTTTCAACTTTTTTGTACTTGCTATGCGGGTGAAATGATAATATCATGCCAAGTTTCAAAATTTTCAGAGTTCATTTGTAGAGCTTTTCAATTTCAGGGCCATTTAGCTCAAACCAAATCAGTAAATGCATTAAAAATAGAAATTTATTTCAGAAAGGGTTGAAAGTTGATGACGTGGCTTGGAGTTGTGCATGCTGAATGCAAAAAACGTCCGGAGTTCTAATAAGTTATTAAAATTTTGAATTGCCAGTGTAACAGATGAGTTTTCGTCCAAAACCCTGATACTTCGAAAGGGATTGTCCAGTTTGCACACGAAGTGCATCCAGTTTTTGCGGTTACCCTCTCTACTTTTTTGGACATGCTATGTGGGTGAAATGATGATACCATGCCAAGTTTCAACCTTTTCAGAGTTCATTTGTAGAGCTTTTCAATTGCAGGTCCATTTAGCTCCAAACAAATCAGTAAATGCATTAAAAATAGCAAATTATGTCACAAAGGGTTGAATGTTGATGATGTGGCTTTGAATGGTGCATGCTGAATGCAAAAAAAGTCCAGAGTTGTAATAAGTTATTAAAATTTTGAATTGTCGATGTAACAGATGAGTTTTTGTGCGAATTTCTGATACTTCGAAAGAGATTGTCCAGTTTGTACAAGATGTGCATCCAATTTTTGCCGTACCGCTCTCTACTTTTTTGCACATGCTATGCGGGTGAAATTATGATACCATGCCAAGTTTCAACCTCTTCAGAGTTCATATGTAGAGCTTTTCAATTTCAGGGCCATTTAGCTCAAAACAAATCAGTAAATGCATTAAAATAGCAAATTATGTCAGAAAGGGTTGAAAGTTGATGATGTGGCTTTGAATGGTGCATGCTAAATGCAAAAAAGTCCGGAGTTGTAATAAGTTATTAAAATTTTGAATTGCCGGTGTAACTGATGAGTTTTCGTCTGAAACCCTGATACTTCGAAAGAGATTGTCCAGTTTGCACACGAAGTGCATCCAGTTTTTGCGGTGACCCTCTCTCATTTTTTGCACATGCTATGCGGGTGAAATGATGATACCTTGAGAAGTTTCAACCTTTTCAGAGTTCATTTGTAGAGCTTTTCAATGTCAGGGCCATTTAGCTCAAAACAAATCAGTAAATGCATTAAAAATAGCAAATTATGTTAGAAAGGGTTGAAAGTTGATGATGTGGCTTTGAATTGTGCATGCTGAATGCAAAAAACGTCCGGAGTTGTAATAAGTTATTAAAATTTTGAATTGCCGGTGTAACAGATAAGTTTTCGTCTGAAACCCTGATACTTCGAAATAGATTGTCCAGTTTGTACACGAAGTGCATCCAGTTTTTACCATGACCCTCTCTACTTTTTTGCACATGCTATGCGGATGAAATGATGATATCATTCCAAGTTTCAACCTTTTAGAGTTCATTTGTACAGCTTTTCAATTTCAGGGCCATTTAGCTCAAAACAAATCGGTAAATGCATGAAAAATAGCAAATTATGTCGGAAAGGGTTGAAAGTTGATAACACGGTTTTGAATGGAGCATGCCGAATGGAAAAAACGTCCGGAGTTGTAATAAGTTATTAAAATTTTGAATTGCCGGTGTAACAGATGAGTTTTCGTCCGAAACCCTGATACTTCGAAAGAGATCGTCCAGTTGGTACATGAAGTGCATCTAGTTTTTGCCGTGACCCTTTCAACTTTTTTGCACTTGCTATGCGGGTGAAATGATGATACCATGCCAAGTTTCAAACTTTTCAGAGTTCATTCGTAGAGCTTTTCAATTTCAGGGCCATTTAGCTCAAAAGAAATCAGTAAATGCATTAAAAATAGCAAATTATGTCAGAAAGGGTTGAAAGTTGATGACGTGGCTTGGAGTTGTGCATGCTTAATGCAAAAAACGTTCGGAGTTGTAATAAGTTATTAAAATTTTGAATTGCCGGTGTAACAGATCTGTTTTCGTCCGAAACCCTGATACTTCGAAAGAGATTGTCCAGTTTGTACACGAAGTGCATCCAGTTTTTTCCATGACCCTCTCTACTTTTTTTGAACATGCTATGTGGATGAAATGATGATACCATGCCAAGTTTCAACCTTTTCAGAGTTCATTTGTAGAGCTTTTCAATTTCAGGGCCATTTAGCTCAAAACAGATTAGTAAATGCATAAAAAATAGCAAATTATGTCAGAAAGAGTTGAAAGTTGATGACGTGGCTTTGAATGTTGCATGCTGGATGCAAAAAGCGTCCGGAGTTATAATAAGTTATTAAAATTTTGAATTGCCGGTGTAACAGATGAGTTTTCGTCTGAAACCCTAATACTTTGAAAGAGATTGTCCAGTTTGCACACGAAGTGCATCCAGTTTTTGCGGTGACCCTCTCTCCTTTTTTGCACATGCTATGCGGGTGAAATGATGATACCTTGAGAAGTTTCAACCTTTTCAGAGTTCATTTGTAGAGCTTTTCAATGTCAGGGCCATTTAGCTCAAAACAAATCAGTAAATGCATTAAAAATAGCAAATTATGTTAGAAAGGGTTGAAAGTTGATGACGTGGCTTTGAATTGTGCATGCTGAATGCAAAAAACTTCCGGAGTTGTGATAAGTTATTAAAATTTTGAATTGCCGGTGTAACAGATGAGTTTTCGTCCGAAACCCTGATACTTCAAAATAGATTGTCCAGTTTGTACACGAAGTGCATCCAGCTTTTGCCATGACCCTCTCTACTTTTTTGCACATGCTATGCGGATGAAATGATGATACCATTCCAAGTTTCAACCTTTTCAGAGTTCATTTGTAGAGCTTTTCAATTTCAGGGCCATTTAGCTCAAAACAAATCGGTAAATGCATGAAAAATAGCAAATAATGTCGGAAAGGGTTGAAAGTTGATGACGCGGTTTTGAATGGAAAAAACGTCCGGAGTTGTAATAAGTTATTAAAATTTTGAATTGTCGGTTTAACAGATGAGTTTTCGTCCGAAACCCTGCTAGTTTGAAAGAGATCTTCCAGTTGGTACACGAAGTGCATCTAGTTTTTGCCGTGACCCTTTCAACTTTTTTGCACTTGCTATGCGGGTGAAATGATGATACCATGCCAGGTTTCAAACTTTTCAGAGTTCATTTGTAGAGCTTTTCAATTTCAGGGCCATTTAGCTCAAAACAAATCAGTAAATGCATTAAAAATAGCAAATTATGTCAGAAAGGGTTGAAAGTTGATGACGTGGCTTGGAGTTGTGCATGCTGAATACAAAAAACGTCCGGAGTATTAATAATTTATTAAAATTTTGAATTGCCGGTGTAATAGATGAGTTTTCGTCCGAAACCCTGATACTTCGAAAGAGATTGTCCTGTTTGCACACGAAGTGCATCCAGTTTTTGCGGTTACCTTC
>NW_025230109.1:0-2068 GCF_018294505.1 Triticum aestivum | reverse complement strand
ATGAGTTTTCGTCCGAAACCCTGATACTTCGAAAGAGATCGTCCAGTTGGTACACGAAGTGCATCTAGTTTTTGCCGTGACCCTTTCAACTTTTTTGCACTTGCTATGCGGGTGAAATGATGATACCATGCCAAGTTTCAAACTTTTCAGAGTTCATTTGTAGAGCTTTTCAATTTCAGGGCCATTTAGCTCAAAACAAATCAGTAAATGCATTAAAAATAGCAAATTATGTCAGAAAGGCTTGAAAGTTGATGACGTGGCTTGGAGTTGTGCATGCTGAATGCAAAAAACGTCCGGAGTTCTAATAAGTTATTAAAATTTTGAATTGCCGGTGTAATAGATGAGTTTTCGTCCGAAACCCTGATACTTCGAAAGAGATTGTGCAGTTTGCACACGAAGTGCATCCAGTTTTTGCGGTTACCCTCTCTACATTTTTGGACATGCTATGTGGGTGAAATGATGATACCATGCCAAGTTTCAACCTTTTCAGAGTTCATTTGTAGAGCTTTTCAATTGCAGGTCCATTTAGCTCAAAAGAAATCAGTAAATGCATTAAAAATAGCAAATTAGGTCACAAAGGGTTGAAAGTTGATGATGTGGCTTTGAATGGTGCATGCTGAATGCAAAAAAAGTCCAGAGTTGTAATAAGTTATTAAAATTTTGAATTGCCGATGTAACAGATGAGTTTTTGTCTGAAACCCTGATACTTCGAAAGAGATTGTAAAGTTTCTACACGATGTGCATCCAGTTTTTGCGGTGACCCTCTCTACTTTTTTGCACATGCTATGCGGGTGAAATGATGATACCATGCCAAGTTTCAACCTTTTCAGAGTTCATTTGTAGAGCTTTTCAATTTTAGGGCCATTTAGCTCAACACAAATCAGTAAATGCATTCAAAATAGCAAATTATGTCAGAAAGGGTTGAAAGTTGATGAGGTGGCTTTGAATGGTGCATGATAAATGCAAAAAAGTCCGGAGTTGTAATAAGTTATTAAAATTTTGAATTGCCGGTGTAACAGATGAGTTTTCGTCCGAAACCCTGATACTTCGAAAGAGATTGTCCAGTTTGTACACGAAGTGCATCCAGTTTTTGCCATGACCGTCTCTACTTTTTTGCACATGCTATGCGGATGAAATGATGATACCATTCCAAGTTTCAACCTTTTCAGAGTTCATTTGTAGAGCTTTTCAATTTCAGGGCCATTTAGCTCAAAACAAATCGGTAAATGCACGAAAAATAGCAAATTATGTCGGAAAGGGTTGAAAGTTGATGACGCGGTTTTGAATGGAGCATGTTGAATGGAAAAAACGTCCGGAGTTGTACTAAGTTATTAAAATTTTGAATTGTCGGTTTAACAGATGAGTTTTCGTCCGAAACCCTGATACTTCGAAAGAGATCGTCCAGTTGGTACACGAAGTGCATCTAGTTTTTTCCGTGACCCTTTCAACTTTTTTGCACTTGCTATGCGGGTGAAATGATGATACCATGCCAAGTTTCAAACATTTCAGAGTTCATTTGTAGAGCTTTTCAATTTCAGGGCCATTTAGCTCAAAACAAATCAGTAAATGCATTAAAAATAGCAAATTATGTCAGAAAGGGTTGAAAGTTGATGACGTGGCTTGGAGTTGTGCACGCTGAATGCAAAAAAGTCCGGAGTTCTAATAAGTTATTAAAAATTTGAATTGCCGGTGTAATAGATAAGTTTTCGTCCGAAACCCTGATACTTCGAAAGAGATTGTCCAGTTTGCACACGAAGTGCATCCAGTTTTTGCGGTTACCCTCTCTCCTTTTTTGGACATGCTATGCGGGTGAAATGATGATACCATGCCAAGTTTCAACCTTTTCAGAGTTCATTTGTAGAACTTTTCAATGTCAGGGCCATTTAGCTCAAAACAAATCAGTAAATGCATTAAAAATAGCAAATTATGTTAGAAAGGGTTGAAAGTTGATGACGTGGCTTTCAATTGTGCATGCTGAATGCAAAAAACGTCCGGAGTTGTGATAAGTTATTAAAATTTTGAATTGCCGGTGTAACAGATGAGTTTTCGTCCGAAACCCTGATACTTC
>NW_025230108.1:12776-16452 GCF_018294505.1 Triticum aestivum | reverse complement strand
TGTGGTGGTCGAGTGGAGGAATCCTTCTGGCTCCGCGGGGGTTATCCTTGTTCCAGTAACAGCGGCCATCCACCTTTCCAGAGTGGCATCGTCGACTGCTTCTGGATTGACCCGAGTCTCATCCTCAGTCCCGCGGTACAACCACATGCAATGGCTCTGGAACTGAAGAGGCTGGATACGACGCCTAAGAAAAACCTCCAGGAGATCCATACCCGTCACTCCCTCCCGAACCAACTGAACTACACGCTCCATCAGCATCTTCACGTCAGCTTTCTCCTCCGGAATCACCTTCAGAGAGGAGGGCTTGTTCACTCGGCCCATGGTGAACTGAGGGAGTCCACTCGACTGCCCCGGCATCGACTGATCCTGGCAGTAGAACCAGGTCGACTGCCAGCCTCTGACTGACTCGGGAAATGTCATGGCTGGGAAGGTGCTCTTGTTCCTCACCTGGATCCCCAGACCCCCACACATCTGGACAACTCGGGTTTTTTCGTCGCCTGGACTCGCCTTCTTCACGGTCTGAGAGCGACATGTGAATATGTGCTTGAACAAGCCCCAATGCGGTCGACAACCCAGAAAACTCTAACACATGGACACAAACGCGGCAAGGTAGGCGATAGAATTCGGGGTGAAGTGGTGGAGTTGCGCTCCGAAGAAATTCAAGAAACCACGGAAGAAAACGCTCGGCGGCAAAGAAAATCCGCGGTCGACATGGGTAGCCAGAAGCACGCACTCACCCTCTTCCGGCTGGGGCTGCCACTCTTTCCCCGAAAGCCTTGCAGCTCCATGAGGGATCAGGCCCTCGTTGGCCATGTCGAGGAGATCCGTCTCCGTGATGGTCGATTGGATCCAATCTCCCTGGACCCAGCCTTTCGGCAGGCGAGATCTAGACGAAGACCCCCCACGACTGGTGGATCTCCCCTTCGCCTTCTCCGTCGCCGACGCCTTCTTCGCGCGTTCCAATGCCGCCGTCTTCTCCTTGACCATGGCTGTCGGCGAGACGTGCGAGGAGAAGTTGTGCGGAGGCGAGAGCAAGCACGTTGGGTGGAGACGAAGGGAGCAGAGAGAGAATGCTGAGGCACTGCTCAAAAAACCCTCGCCGTGCGCGTTTATAAGATCCCTTCCGAGTGGATGACAGGTGGGCCCGGTCGATCTAATCATATCCTGAAACAGTTGCGCGGACGTGATACATGGCGAAAAAAGCGGCGCGGGGATCGAGGCGTCTATGCCCTGTCCCATCCGAGCGCCGCGGTCCGCCCCGCTTCACGCGCTTCCCCAAATTTCGTATCCCGCGGAATCTGCGAACGGCAGATCGGTCTGCCAGACGCGGAATTTCCTGCGATCCGTCGCTCGGAAATTGGCGAAGTCCAAAAGATCACTTGACGAAGGAAAATAATGGATCGAGTCGACTGAAGAAAAGTTGTTCATTATCAACAAAGAGATTTTTGGTTCAAAACAACGCACGACCAGTATGCAAAGGTTAATCGGAAACAACATCAACCCCTTCATCACTCAAGCCTCAATCCATTCGGGGGCTAATGATGGAGTCATGTGCCTAGGGTAGGGTCACAGACCCGATCTAAGTACCCTGCCCAAGGACACCCTTAGAAGAGATCACCTTCCAGTCGACCTACGAGGGACTCACTCGACTGACTTGAAGGACTCGAGCACGAAGACTCACTCGACCACCAGAAGGTCAAGAGGCACTCTGCACTGTAACGGTCTGTAATTAAGTAGACTTTATGATAGTAAAGTCACTTTATGTGGGGCGTTACCAGTAACACCCCGGACTTAATGTACCTTAAACCCTTCATTACGTGGGTTGGCTGGGGTCCTGGCGCACTCTATATAAGCCACCCCCCTCCACAGGCAGAAGGGTTCGGCACCCTGTAATCCATATACACAAAATCCACTCGACCGCCTCCGGGCTCCGAGACGTAGGGCTTTTACTTCCTCCGAGAAGGGCCTGAACCCGTACATCTCTTGTGTTTACAACCTCTCCATAGCTAGGACCTTGCCTCTCCATACCTACCCCCCACTCTACTGTTAGACTTAGATCCACGACACCCCTCTCTGGGGATCTCTCTTCTTCAAGCCCAGTTCACCATGTCCTCGGTCAGATGCTAATCTAATCAAAAAGCCGGTTCGTAGAGCCAGTTCTATCCTTCCAAACTTGGGCTATTTATATTGCTAATCTAATAAAAAATGGTGTTTTGTAGTTCAATGTGTTTTCGATTGGATTAGCGCTGCTTCACATCAGCTAGTTAGTGCTCTGAAGTAGTTTCTCTTTGGCTAGCTAGCGATGTTGCATGACAACTAGTTCTGTCAGCTTATCTTTTTTGTGGAGCTAGCTCTGTTGTGTCAGAGCTGAGAACCAGCAGGTTCAAATACAGGGTCTCGTGATCGGTTTTCACAAATAGGAAGGTCAGACTCAATCTTTCGAGAGGTAATAGCACCAGCAGTCCCAGATCTTGTACTGGATGTGATGATTTGGTCCAAAACTTGCAAAAGCCAACTATTGGGTCCCACAACTTGCACCCAATGTGAAAATCTAGTCCTAGCCAACCAGACAACGACAAGTGGCGCCTAGTCAGCATAGCCGGTCAGCCCAGCACACTCTGCATTTAGCCCCCTGTCCTTAGCAATTATCAACCCGCACTACACCGCACTTTTCACCTATATTTATTGGGTCTCCCTCCCCTGGCCCAATCATTCGTCACCCTCTCCCCCCTATCCGTGACCGGCCGACAGGCCGTGCTGGCTGCGCTCGCGTCCAGTCGGAGCCATGTCGTCAGAGCCGGACTTCACCGGCAGTGTGCCGCCGCCGCCTACCGTGAACCAAGTTCGGCCGTTCGCTGTCAACCCTCCGGATTATGGTTAGTCATCCATCCTCTCTGCTATGTTACTCCTCTCTGTGTTCGATATCAACCCTTCGGTCGGTGTTCTCCGCCCCGTTGGATCACCCAGTTTTAAGCTCGTTTCAGCCCCATTGGTTGGTACTTTGTGGTTGTAGTGCTTCCCGCGTCGTCATACAGGTTATTGGGTAGTCGATTGTAGCCTAGGGTTTTGGGTGAAGTTGGGGATTTAGGCAAGAACAAAGGGTTCTTGTTTAGAATCTTTTTCGGCCAGACTTCAGGTTTATGGCTAGTACGTACATACTGTTTTGCAAATACACGTGCCAATTTAGCCTAGGGTTTGTGCTTAGGGGGCAGCATTTGCACTGTAAAAAATGTAAACTTTGTCTGGCCAATGTAGGCCACTGCTTGAGGTAAGTAGTGGATTAGTACTTAGTTTGTACATTAGCCATGTTAAATCATCAGTTTGTTACTGCTTTTGTTGAGTTAATTTGCAAGCAGTAGTTAACTGAATTTATTCTGTTAACTGAATTCAGTTGCAAGTTACAGTTAACTGAAAAAGTTCAGTTAACTCAGTTAACTATATTTATTCAGTTAAATGTATTTATTCAGCTATTTTTATTAATGATTGTGCTTACATTATGCACTGTGTTGTTGTTGTAGTTTGTGATTCAGCAATGGGACTCAGTGTGGACACCCCTTTCTTCAAATTAGAAATGGAGCATGGTGGGATGTTCTGTGGACCAATAAATGACATGGAGTACTATAATCCTTCAGTGGAGGTGCTTGACTATGTTGGTACTGGCACATTCTCATATGCA
>NW_025230108.1:10922-11771 GCF_018294505.1 Triticum aestivum | reverse complement strand
TCCAAGGTGGACATGAAAAACCCTGTATTTAAAGTAGGGATGGTCTTTGCTGATGTGGTTGAGCTGAGGAAAGCTATTACTGCATATTCAATAAAGAATAGAGTGCAGATCAAAAGGTTGAAAAATGACAAGACCAGATTTCATGCAGTTTGTCAGAATGATTGTCCATGGCTGCTTAAGGCTGGCAATGACAACAGGACATGAGGATTTGTCATTAAGGCCTACTATGGTGATCATATGTGTGAGAAGAAGTGGAGGCTGAAGGACATGACAGCTAAATTCCTTTGCAACTATTTCATAGAAGAATTCAGAGATGACCAGAAGATGTCACTTGGAACATTTTCAAGGAAAATAACAAAGGAGTTTAATTGCACCCCTAATAGATGGAAGCTAGCTAGGGCTAGGACAGCAGCGCTGAAGGAGATCCATGGTGACGAAGAAGAACAGTTCTATAGGCTATGGGATTATGGACATGAATTAAGGGAAAAGAACCCTGGGTCAACTTTTTTGCTGACAACTTGACTGGTCAAAGATACAAAGTTTCCAATCGGCAGAAAGTGTTTGAAAAACACTGTATTGGTCATATGATGCCTGTAAGAGAGGTTGGCTTAAGGGCTGCAGGCCAATCATCTTCATAGATGGTTGTCATATGAAAAATAGGTTCAAAGATGTGGTACTTAGTGTTGTTGGCATTGATCCTAATGACTGCATTTTCCCCATTGCTATGGGCTGGGTGGAAGTAGAATGCACAAGTTCTTGGGAGTGGTTTCTCACAACTTTGAAAGATGATCTAAACATCACCAACGGTGCTCCTTTCACACTTATGAGTGACAAGCAGAAAGGCCTGAT
>NW_025230108.1:2841-9321 GCF_018294505.1 Triticum aestivum | reverse complement strand
GGAGATGGCTTCTGTTTGGAGATCAAAGACCAATTCCCGGTCTCAATGCTCCAGCTGATGATTTCATGCCACCACATCAATAGTTTGGTGGCAGTTATTGTCAGCCATTTTTTTGCAAAGGCCTAAAGTGATGTAAGACAATGACTGGCCTAATAGTGGCTTCAATTGCCAATTTTTTGATGGTAAAACATTTGCTTAATTTGCCACTTTTTGTATGGCAAATATTGGCATTAATTACCTTTTTTGTAACTAAACTATGATGCAAAACTCAGGGATAACTGAATGTTTGATGGCAAATGAATGTTGGTTGCCAAATGTGCTCGTTTGTACTCTAATCCATGCATTTCTGAAAATGTGCTAGTTTGAGGTCCACTGAGCTTCTGAAAATGATCTAGTTCCTTGTGTACTGCATTTCTCAAAAACTTGTTAAAGTGATCTGAAATTCTGCTTGTTTATATTTGTTTTAGTTAACTCAGTTTGTGCAAATGACTAACTTTCTGCGAATGAAAAAGGCAATAAACAAAAAAAAAAGTGCAGGCCTGGACTCAAACCCAGGACCTGTGGGTAGGAAACGTAACTGCATTGCCAGTGTGATAGTGTAGTGTGTCTATTTACCTACTAGTGTGAGTGGGTATAATTGAATGTTGGATGGCAAATGAATGTTGGTTGCCAGATGTGCTAGTTTGTACTCTTTTTCTATGGAAAAATGTGCTAGATATCTGAACGTTGGAAGATATCTGAGCCCTTTTTGTAATACTACTCTTGTTAATTAAAAAAAATTCCCAAAAAATTGTTTGTCCTGGGAATCGAACCCAGGACCCATTCCTTGACAGCTTGAGCTCCATGCCACTGCGCTAGTACTAGTGATCTTGGTAGATACTCATTGCAACATTTGTTATACTGATAAAAATTGTACGTGCTAATCAGAGCGGTGCCGTTCGCTCTTCCACTCATATTAAGAGGCCACCACCTACCACCCACCGCCCCCACTCACCACTTCCGTTTCACGACGCCTCGGGCTCTACGCTCCGCACCTCCCACTCCGCCACAAGAAAAACCTCGCCAGCCATCTCGCCGCCGCCGCCGCCATGGACAACCACCTTGCATGGCAGAGGATGGTCGACAAGCTGGCAGGCGACGACGAGGTTGCGCGCGCGGAGCTCTAGGAGATAGGCCGCTGGTTCCCCAGAGTCAACATGCTCAGGAACCATGCACGGGGCCTCATCGATGCAATGACCGATGACAAGAAGAGGCGCGCTCTCCTGGACGGCCCAGGTACCAATCCGGCCAACATCCTCCGCTTCGCAATGGTGGAGACGCGCTCTGACAATCCAAGGCAGCACGCGTTGGTGGATGTACAGGTCCGCCACCACGTCGCAGCCGCAGCCAGATCCGAAGCGCATGTGGTCGAGGATGGATCGCGTGCGTGATGTGGTTCTGGCCATGCCTGCGCCGGTGCCCCTCGTCCACATCGACGATGACGACGTCTCTCTGTCGACCGACTCGGAGTACTGCAAAGTCGACTCCGACAATGACTCGGGTTACAGAGGGGATTCAGACTCCTCTGTCTTGTATGCCTCGTCTGACGATGTCGAGGTGTCGGCCGTCGTCCTGTTAGACGACGAAGAAGAGGCGGAGGAGGACGAGATCGAAATGCTCGCGCCAGTCCACAAGGCCAGGGAGGGCGACAGAGACCTCCCGATTGACGTGGAGGTGCTCCCAGATGTGACTGACATCGTCAAGTAGGAGGTGGTGGCTGACGCAAAAGAGGAGAAGGTGGCGGCGGCAGCACAAGCGCCGAGAAGACGAAGAACAGGCCATTTGGAGGTGAGGTGCGCCGCTCGGAGCGCCTGAAGCACATGAAGCACTGAAGATGCAGGACATGCTGAAAAAGAAGATGATGTAGTAGTTAGGTATGCTGACTAGCAGAATTTCAGCATATAAGTTATTGATATTTTGGCTTAGTCAAGGTAGGTGTGCTCTATATAAGCAGAGCACATAAGTTAATTGTAATGTGGAATGCTATGGTTGCACTGCTGCTATATTGTCTGAACTTTGCTGCAATGGTTAGGTACTTAAGTTGTTATCATGGATGCTCTCTATATAGTTATGCTACTTTGCAATATGCCTATGTTGTCATGCTGCTTTGATTTGCTGGTGTTGTTGCTGTTACAAATGTTCTGTTAAGTTAAATTTTAACACTATCAAATATTCAGTTATGATGCTCAGTTACAGTGTTGTTTTATTTCCATTGTTGTTGTCATCTGGTACTATGTTGCCATGGTGTTCCACTTAGCAGCATAACTTAGGATGCAAAACTTCTGTAGGCCTATGTGTTGTAGTGCACTGAAAGAGTTCAGTTAACTAAAAGAGTTCAGTTAACTGAGCAACAACAATGATTATATTTTGGTTAGTTTATGTTAGGTGTGCTCTATATAAGCAGAGCACATAAGCAGTTGGCAGTTAACTTTTAAAAATAATAAACCTCGGTGCACTGAATTTTTAGTTAACTAAAGATTCATATAACTCAATTTGTAGTTAACTGAAGATTTTTCATTTAAATTCATTTAACTGAATCTTCAGATAACTCAATTTGTATTTAACTGAAGATAGCTCATCTAAATTGAGTTAACTGAAGATTCAGATAACTCAATTTGTAGTTAACAGAAAATATCTCATTTAAATTCAGTTAACTTAATCTTCAGATAACTGAACTTCAGTTGACTACAAACTAAGTTAATTGACACTGTAAAAAATTGCACTTATCTGGAGACATTTAGATAACTAGTAACACTAAAAGCAGTCATACAGATTTAGTTAAGTAAAAGTAGTCATACAAATTCAGTGCACTACATAATACTGGCATTACACCAAGAAATTCAGTACAACTAATTAAAAGATCCATCTTAAGGCAGCATTACACCAGCAATGAATTACTCAAATTCATCTAAGATCTCCTTCACCCTCCTTATCTTGCTCTTGGTCTCCTCCTTGTGCCTGAATAAATCACCAATCATGTACTCAAGTTTCTTCTTCTCCTTCTTCTGGTCATCCCTCTTTGACACAACTTTGTCCAACTCTTCCTTCATGTTGTCCATATGTTCCTTCATGATGTCCACCTATTGTTTCATCTCATCCCTCTCTTTCTCTGCCTTAGCCCTCACAACCTGATGAATGGTAGTGCCAGATTTATCAGACAGCTTTTCTTCTCAAGCTCTTGCTTCAGGTCAGAAATAACAAGTCTTGCATTGCCCAATTCAGTAATTGCCTGCTCCTTGTCAGCCACCATCTTAGCAAAATCAAATTTAGAAAACCTCATATCCTTTTCCATCTTTTCGTTCTCTTTCACAACCCTAAAATTCTCTTCAGCATTAACTACATTTTCCCTGAGCCTTAGCTTGTTCTCATCTTGATACATGCCCCAAACCCTGCTAAACTTATCTTCAGAGTGGCAGACCATTCAGGGTCAATCCACTCCACAAAGTTGCATTTAGGTATTTCCTACAAAATATGAAAGAAAAATATTTTTATATAAATGGCAAAGCTTGGAGCACTATTGATCTACTATTACAGCACTATCTCAATTCTTAGCATAACCAAAACTTCTGCAACTGAAAATTATAGTTAACTAACTATTGTTTTCTTCACTGAACTGATTTTCCTCAATAAACTATATTGATGCACTAATCCACAGTTAAATGCCACACTATAAGATTGTGCACACACTAGTGCAGAACCGACCTTTAGTGCCGGTTCGTAACGGCCTTTAGTGCTGGTTCGGCAACTGGCACTAAATAGTGGGGACTAAAGGTCCCCCCCTTTAGTACCGGTTTGTCATGAACCGGCAGTAAAGTGTTACCACGTGGCACGAGCCAGGCTCGGGTGCGTGTAGGACATTAGTACCGGTTGGTAACACCAACCAGTACTAAATGTTTGTGGGGTTTTTGGCTTTATTTTCCATTTAATTCTTTTTTGTTTGCTGGTATTTCACGATACTACAAATTGTACACGTTATGCATATATATAAATAGATTTTCTCGTACGTAGAACCGCATATATATATATATAAATATATATCATCGAATGTCTCACAACCAACACCATTAATTATTCACACATACACATGTATATACATATACAATTTCTCCTACATGTTTCTTTGGTGCCTTCGGAGCACGATGACAAGTGGTTCATGGGGGCGGTAGTGGGTAATAGTATTCTCCTTTGGATCTATGACCTGGTCGAGCAAAAATCCGGCTATTTCCTCTTGAAGTGCTAGTATGTGGTTCGCTGGTAGGACCTTATCCCGCACCTCTCTGAAATGTTAAGAAGGAGATCGATATGCATATGTATTAGTTGTGTGACTAGATATCGATAATGCTGTGAATAGTGTTCTGACAAACGTACCCAGTTCTGTCTTTGAGATCTGCTCCTTTCAGACGCCATCATGCGAATGTTCTCGCAAACATAGAATGCACACAGATCATTCCCCTGCGCCTGCTTCAGGGCCTTTACGAGAATGGAATTGAATCAGATAATGATTAATCAAGGATGATAATTAATTAATGGTATTGAAACAAGAATTAAAGAGATGGTAGCTAGCTAGTACTACTTAATTACTTACCTTTGGTCGATGCCAAAATAACTTTTTTGCCCATTTGCCTGGAGTCACCTTGATGAACTTTGCCCAAGCCCTGCCCGCCGGCAAAGAAAATTAATAAAGGGGTTATTAAATAGTTCATATCAGGAAATGACGAACTAATAATAGGCCGAGATATAGTTAATAATGATTGAAATCACCTATTGACTACCCCCTTCACGATGGTATAGTCTTTATCTTCTTTAAGTAGTGACTCCAGTACTTCAACTGTTCCTTTGTCAACTTTAATGTCTAACAAGATCCAGTGGAAACTCCATGCGCACACGTTTGCATGTCTTAATTAAGCGGGCATGTGCATAAAATTAAACAACTACCATAAACCGTACACACTTAATTATTAACATCTAGCTAGCTAGTAAGCAAAAACAGAATTTATAGTACAAGATAATGTGACTCACAGGAAGTTGTAAGGAAGTAGTATATCTTCATTGGTATTGAGGCGCTTCAAGAACTCTAGCATGCTTTCCTCTACACTTGCTTGATAAATTGGAAGCTTCCATATGTACTCATTAATGGTATTTGGGTCGATGAACCCAATGCCATAGCGTCCAGATTTTTTCATTTCATACATCTTCATCCTGCATATAATACCACAGAAAAGAATATAGTGAGGATAATTACATGTAATGATTGATCAAAATGATCACTACATAGCTAGCTTGAGACTTAAATTACAGAAAGAAATCATTTATAGACAATAGCAACTGACGATAGACTTGTCGAGTGCGTCTTGATTGTATAACTGAAATACTTTTGAATACTCAAAGGACAGAGCTTTCTCATGGAAGTAATGCTCATGCTTGACATTCACCATGAGGAAATCTCGATTGGAAATCTTGGTAATGTTCATGTACCATTGATGCAATTCATACATTCTTGTTGGGAGGTTCTTGACCTTGTCTGGCTTGACCAAAGGTTGTCCCCAAACATATTTCCATTTTATTTCCTCCTCTCTAAGCCGAGGCATGGGCTCGATTTCGAGGAGTTGTCCACCAGTGATCTTGAGCATTTCAGCCTGCATTATATGCTCCTCGGTTATTACCACATCGCCCAGCTGGAGAACGTTAACGGTTTTCCCACAATAATATTGGGTGCGCGTACTCTCATGTGTTGTTGGCACAACAAGAGGGGGGATCGATTGCGCCGCCTGTTCTCCCAGCTGGGGAACAGTTTTCCCGCATTTTTTGCCAGTTGCTTGTTGGCTCGAGCTCGAGCTCGCTTCCTTCTGTAGCCGTGCTCGATGTAGCTTCCTGATTTGGTGCTCATAGTCTGAGTCAACAGGCTTGGGAGCTGGTGCTCTAGCCATACGAATGAAGTGGTCAATCATTTTCTCAGGCACTTTCTCCTTTGGCGGCGGTGCCGGTTTCAGTCCAAAATGGGCGTCCACTTGGGCCTGCACTATGGCTGTGTTTTGCTCCTTGGTCATATTGTAAGGCCTCTGAGGAAGAGGGGCGAGGCCTGGACCATATTTATATCGCTTGTCTCCGCCTGTACTTCCTGTACTACCTCAACTCGTACCGCTACGCACCATAGTTGTGGCGTGTCTCTTCTACGATTGCTGAGACGGCGGAGACGGCTGACGTGGACGTTGTGCCGGACTTGAAGCAGGAGGAGTGGCCTCACGCTATGTTGGACTTGAAACCGGAGGAGTGGCCTGACGCTTTGCTGGACTTGAGGCAGGAGTCTGCTCACGCGTTTGGGGACTTGGAGGAGGTGGCGGACTTCGAGGAGGAGTCGGCTCACGCATTCGTGGACTTGGAGGAGCGGGAGTCTGCTGACTCGGTGGCGGACTTCAAGGAGGAGTCGGCTCACGCGTTCGT
>NW_025230108.1:2100-2709 GCF_018294505.1 Triticum aestivum | reverse complement strand
TGGAGGAGCAGGTGTCTGCTGACTCGGTGGCAGACTTCGAGAAGGAGTCGGCAGACGACGCGGTGTCGGTGGACTTGGAAAGATGATGCAATCCTTTCTCCATAGGATGATATGATGTATGGCCTCTCCCAATGTGGGCTCGCGGTCCCCTCCAACAATGTGAAGTGCTAGCATCGAATATGGCTCCACCACTTCATCAACCATGACACGAGCATAGCACTCTGGAATCGGGATGCAATGGAAGGTTGCTTCGGGGGTAATTGTGAAAGCAACGCCATCCGCCACCTTCATGGATATGTTCTTCATTTTGGAGTGTAGGTTACAGTTAGTGTTCTCTATGGTGTCATCCACAGGGTATGTATCCATAAGTGTGTTGTCCGGGGCAGAACCAACACTGCTTCTCGGCATGGATGGGACGGTGCTATCCAATGCTGGACGATCATCCGCTTATTGTTGCCACTGCTGAGACCCCCTTTCATGGCTAAGTGAGTCGATCTACTGCTGTTGCTGCTAGAATTTGAGTGCCAAGTCCATGTGCCTTGCTTCTAGGCCTTGAAGGCGTTCTGCGTCCTGCTTCCTCTGCTCCTCCTACAGCTTCCTCTTCTTCTC
>NW_025230108.1:0-1134 GCF_018294505.1 Triticum aestivum | reverse complement strand
GAGTCCACTTGTTCGCAATGTTCTTAGGCGTGCGGGGTTCGCCACTAGGTTTGACGGAGTCGATGTTGTACTTTACACCCTCCTTCAACTTTTTGCCCGGGCCTCGCTTTGTCTTGCTGTCTGTAGAAACAGATTTGCTCGATCCGGAGGGCTGAAAGAAAAAAGATTGATTCGTTAATATGTCTTCAAATAAAATAAAACATGTGATGATCACCAGATGACTGCTTATATAAATATACCTCGCCGGTAGTCTTTGTTATTTGAAGATCAACATTGTTTGTGTCATCATAAACATTGTCTGTGTCATCCTAATCAGAATCATAGTTCATGACTTCATCAGCTCGGTCTTCAAGATCGAATATCTTTTCATCACCCTCTCCAGTATTTTTCAGATATTGGGAGCCGTCATCTGCTTCATTCATCTCATCTAGCCTGCCAGGGCTGCGTATGATGTCGAACTATTCCTCGTCTCTCTCTCTCTGCCGGTATTGTCCGCCAAAGCTTTTACTTAACTAATACAGAAGAAATATAAAACAATTTAGTATTCAAATTACAATGCATGGATGCAATCAATAAGGAAAAACGGAATCATATAGTACATAATATATGCATCGTTCGATTAATATATAATCTCGAATACATCATCATCTCGAATAATATATATAATCTCGAATTCATCGTCTCGAATATTATATATCGAATACATCAATGGCTAGGTACCTAATAAAGATCAAGTACTACAGAAGAATCCAGGGCGCCACTCGCGGTTCCTAGGGCGCGGGCGGTGGACATCCAAAGAGAAGGAACCATCACGGGATCATATCTCTGGTCATCTGCCCAAAGAACCTACCAAGTAGTGGAGAACCTGACGTCGTCCACAGCAGCCATGTAGCGATGGACGTGCTCGTCTTCCTCCCTGACACGGCGACGCACCACCTCCGGCGGGGCCGGCTGCCTCTGCACTAAATGTGTCCCACACGAACGCCATCAAAGGAGATCAGGGTCGACGACGGGACCCGAGGCCGGGTTCCTCACCAAGCGGCGCGCCCCTCCAGGTAGCACCTCCCAGTGCCAGCCCGGCGGAGCCCAATCCCGGACATTGGTCCTCTGAAGCATGACGTCGTCGCGAACGGG
>NW_025230107.1:0-16454 GCF_018294505.1 Triticum aestivum | reverse complement strand
AGCAAGATCCCCTCCGTGTAGACCCGACGCGTCCGTTTCCCCCCTCCAGGTGCCGGCGGCGGCGCCGTCCGTGAGGGGGGGCACACCCCGGAGACGCGTGCCGGGCGTTTGCACCCGCCACAACACTTCCAGACTTGTGAGAGGCCGCCTTCGCAAGATTTGGCGGCATGCTAGCCCCCGTAGGCCGCCGGCCTCAGTCGTAGACACGCGAAGAGCAATCCGCATAGAGGGAATTGTTCAGATACTACTCCATCACGAACAATTATGAAAATTACCATCAGTCCTACAGCACATGTGCCCGCGTCGTGTAAAAAACTCATGATTTTATCGCGCTCCGAGTATTTAATAATATTCACGCCGCATCATTACCGCAGAACGTCTACTACCGTGTCATCGCCGTTCGTGAGGGGGGGCACCCCCCGGAGACGCGTGCCGCCTCTTCGGACATGCCACCACACCACCACGCATGGATGGGGGCCCTATACGACGCTCGGGTGGCATTGCTACCCCCCAGGGCCCCCGTCCCGCCTAACCTGTAGCGTTTGACCACGGGATCTAGCCCTTTGACTTTGCACGGACGGGCTTTGAGCAGTGGACCTATCCACCCGGTTGTGGCAGGACAGCCCATAGGAACACTTTGGAGCAACATCCGGGCCAGACCCACAGCAAGATACCCTCCGTGTAGACCCGACGCGTCCGTTTCCCCCCTCCAGGTGCCGGCGGCGGCGCCGTCCGTGAGGGGGGGCACACCCCGGAGACGCGTGCCGGGCGTTTGCAGCCGCCACAACACTTCCAGACTTGTGAGAGGCCGCCTCGCAAGATTTGGCGGCATGCTAGCCCCCGGAGGCCGCCGGCCATAGTCGTAGACACGCGAAGAGCAATCCGCATAGAGGGAATTGTTCAGATACTACTCCATCACGAACAATTATGAAAATTACCATCAGTCCTACAGCACATGAGCCCGCGTCATGTAAAAAACTCATGATTTTATCCCGCTCCGAGTATTTAATAATATTCACGCCGCATCGTTACCGCAGAACGTCTACTAGCGTGTCATAGCCGTTCGTGAGGGGGGGCACCCCCCGGAGACACGTGCCGCCTCTTCGGACATGCCACCACACCACCCTGCATGTATGGGGGCCCGGTGCGACGCTCGGGTGGCATTGCTACCCCCCAGGGCCCCCGTCCCGCCTAACCCTGTAGCGTTTGACCACGGGATCTAGCCCTTTGACTTTGCACGGACGGGCTTTGAGCAGTGGACCTATCCACCCGGTTGTGGCAGGACAGCCCATAGGAACACTTTGGAGCAAAATCCGGGCCAGACCCACAGCAAGATCCCCTCCGTGTAGACCCGACGTGTCCGTTTCCCCCCTCCAGGTGCCGGCGGCGGCGCCGTCCGTGAGGGGGGGCACACCCCGGAGACGCGTGCCGGGCGTTTGCACCCGCCACAACACTTCCAGACTTGTGAGAGGCCGCCTACGCAAGATTTGGCGGCATGCTAGCCCCCGGAGGCCGCCGGCCACAGTCGTAGACACGCGAAGAGCAATCCGCATAGAGGGAATTGTTCAGATACTACTCCATCACGAACAATTATGAAAATTACCATCAGTCCTACTGCACATGTGCCCGCGTCGTGTAAAAACTCATGATTTTATCGCGCTCCGAGTATTTAATAATATTCACGCCGCATCGTTACCGCAGAACGTCTACTAGCGTGTCATAGCCGTTCGTGAGGGGGGCACCCCCCGGAGACGCGTGCCGCCTCTTCGGACATGCCACCACACCACCCCGCATGTATGAGGGCCCGGTGCGATGCTCGGGTGGCATTGCTACCCCCCAGGGCCCCCGTCCCGCCTAACCCTGTAGCGTTTGACCACGGGATCTAGCCTTTTGAATTTGCACGGACGGGCTTTGAGCAGTGGACCTATCCACCCGGTTGTGGCAGGACAGCCCATAGGAACACTTTGGAGAAACATCCGGGCCAGACCCACAGCAAGATACCCTCCGTGTAGACCCGACACGTCCGTTTCCCCCCTCCAGGTGCCGGCGGCGGCGCCGTCCGTGAGGGGGGGCACACCCCGGAGACGCGTGCCGGGCGTTTGCACCCGCCACAACACTTCCAGACTTGTGAGAGGCCGCCTACGCAAGATTTGGCGGCATGCTAGCCCCCGGAGGCCGCCGGCCACAGTCGTAGACACGCGAAGAGCAATCCGCATAGAGGGAATTGTTCAGATACTACTCCATCACGAACAATTATGAAAAATTACCATCAGTCCAACAGCACATGTGCCCGCGTCGTGTAAAAAATCATGATTTTATCGCGCTCCGAGTATTTAATAATATTCACGCCGCATCGTTACCGCAGAACGTCTACTAGCGTGTCATAGCCGTTCGTGAGGGGGGGGTACCCCCCGGAGACACGTGCCGCCTCTTCGGACATGCCACCACACCACCCTGCATGTATGGGGGCCCGGTGCGACGCTCGGGTGGCATTGCTACCCCCCAGGGCCCCCGTCCCGCCTAACCCTGTAGCGTTTGACCACGCAATCTAGCCCTTTGACTTTGCACGGACGGGCTTTGAGCAGTGGACCTATCCACCCGGTTGTGGTAGGACAGCCCATAGGAACACTTTGGAGCAAATTCCGGGCCAGACCCACAGCAAGATCCCCTCCGTGTAGACCCGACGCGTCCGTTTCCCCCCTCCAGGTGCCGGCGGCGGCGCCGTCCGTGATGGAGGGCACACCCCGGAGACGCGTGTCGGGCGTTTGCACCCGCCACAACACTTCCAGACTTGTGAGAGGCCGCCTTCGCAAGATTTGGCGGCATGCTAGCCCCCGGAGGCCGCCGGCCACAGTCGTAGACACGCGAAGAGCAATCCGCATAGAGGGAATTGTTCAGATATTTCTCCATCACGAACAATTATGAAAATTACCATCAGTCCTACAGCACATGTGCCTGCGTCGTGTAAAAAACTCATGATTTTATCGCACTCCGAGTATTTAATAATATTCACGCCGCATCGTTACCGCAGAACGTCTACTACCATGTCATCGCCGTTCGTGAGGGGGGGCACCCCCCGGAGACGCGTGCCGCCTCTTCGGACATGCCACCACACCACCCCGCATGTATGGGGCCCCGGTACGATGCTCGGGTGGCATTGCTACCCCCAGGGCCCCCGTCCCGCCTAACCCTGTAGCGTTTGACCACGGGATCTAGCCGTTTGACTTTGCACGGACGGTCTTAGAGCAGTGGACCTATCCACCCGGTTGTGGCAGGTCAGCCCATAGGAACACTTTGGAGCAACATCCGGACCAGACCCACAGCAAGATCCCCTCCGTGTAGACCCGACGCGTCCGTTTCCCCCCTCCAAGTGCCGGCGGCGGCGCCGTCCGTGGGGGGCACACCTCGGAGACGCGTGCCGGGCGTTTGCACCCGCCACAACACTTCCACACTTGTGAGAGGCCGCCTACGCATGATTTGGCGGCATGCTAGCCCTCGGAGGCCGCCGGCCACAGTCGTAGACACGCGAAGAGCAATCCGCATAGAGGGAATTGTTCAGATACTACTCCATCACGAAAAATTATGAAAAATTACCATCAGTCCTACAGCACATGTGCCCGCGTCGTGTAGAAAACTCATGATTTTATCGCGCTCCGAGTATTTAATAATATTCACGCCGCATCGTTACCGCAGAACGTCTACTACCGTGTCATCGCCGTTCGTATGGGGGGGGCACCCCCCGGAGACGCGAGCCGCCTCTTCGGACATGCCACCACACCACCCCGCATGTATGGGGGCCCGGTGCGATGCTCGGGTGGCATTGCTACCCCCCCGGGCCCCCGTCCCGCCTAACCCTGTAGCGTTTGACCACGGGATCTAGCCCTTTGACTTTGCACGGACGGGCTTTGAGCAGTGGACCTATCCACCCGGTTGTGGTAGGTCAGCCCATAGGAACACTTTGGAGCAACATCCGGGCCAGACCCACAGCAAGATCCCCTCCGTGTAGACCAGACGCGTCCGTTTCCCCCCTCCAGGTGCCGGCGGCGGCGCCGTCCGTGAGGGGGCACACCCCGGAGACCCGTGCCGGGCGTTTGCACCCGCCACAACTCTTCCAGACTTGTGAGAGGCCGCCTACGCAAGATTTGGCGGCATGCTAGCCCCCGGAGGCCGCCGGCCACAGTCGTAGACACGCGAAGAGCAATCCGCATAGAGGGAATTGTTCAGATACTACTCCATCACGAACAATTATGAAAAATTACCATCAGTCCTACAGCACATGTGCACGCGTCGTGTAAAAAACTCATGATTTTATCGCGCTCCGAGTATTTAATAATATTCACGCCGCATCGTTACCGCAGAACGTCTACTACCGTGTCATCTCCGTTCGTGAGGGGGGGCACCCCCCGGAGACGCGTGCCGCCTCTTCGGACATGCCACCACACCACCCCACATGTATGGGGGCCCGGTGCGATGCTCGGGTGGCATTGCTACCCCCCCGGGCCCCCGTCCCGCCTAACCCTGTAGCGTTTGACCACGGGATCTAGCCCTTTGACTTAGCACGGACGGGCTTTGAGCAGTGGACCTATCCACCCGGTTGTGGCAGGTCAGCCCATAGAAACACTTTGGAGCAACATCCGGGCCAGACCCACAGCAAGATCCCCTCCGTGTAGACCCGACGCGTCCGTTTCCCCCCTCCAGGTGCCGGCGGCGGCGCCGTCCGTGAGGGGGGGCACACCTCGGAGACGCGTGCCGGGCGTTTGCACCCGCCACAACACTTCCAGACTTGTGAGAGGCCGCCTACGCATGATTTGGCGGCATGCTAGCCCCCGGAGGCCGCCGGCCACAGTCGTAGACACGCGAAGAGCAATCCGCATAGAGGGAATTGTTCAGATACTACTCCATCACGAACAATTATGAAAAATTACCATCAGTCCTACAGCACATGTGCCCGCGTCGTGTAAAAAACTCATGATTTTATCGCGCTCCGAGTATTTAATAATATTCACGCCGCATCGTTACCGCAGAACGTCTACTACCGTGTCATCGCCGTTCGTGAGGGGGGGCACCCCCCGGAGACGCGTGCCGCCTCTTCGGCCATGCCACCACACCACCCCGCGTGTATGGGGGCCCGGTGCGATGCTCGGGTGGCATTGCTACCCCCCCGGGCCCCCGTCCCGCCTAACCCTGTAGCGTTTGACCACGGGATCTAGCCCTTTGACTTTGCACAGACGGGCTTTGAGCAGTGGACCTACCCACCCGGTTGTGGTAGGTCAGCCCATAGGAACACTTTGGAGCAACATCCGGGCCAGACCCACAGCAAGATCCCCTCCGTGTAGACCAGACGCGTCCGTTTCCCCCGTCCAGGTGCCGGCGGCGGCGCCGTCCGCGAGGGGGGCACACCCCGGAGACGCGTGGCGGGCGTTTGCACCCGCCACAACTCTTCCAGACTTGTGCGAGGCCGCCTACGCAAGATTTGGCGGCATGCTAGCCCCCGGAGGCCGCCGGCCACAGTCGTAGACACGCGAAGAGCAATCCGCATAGAGGGAATTGTTTAGATACTACTCCATCACGAACAATTATGAAAAATTACCATCAGTCCTACAACACATGTGCCCGCGTCGTGTAAAAAACTCATGATTTTATCGTGCTCCGAGTATTTAATAATATTCACGCCGCATCGTTACCGCAGAACGTCTACTACCGTGTCATCGCCGTTCGTGACGGGGGGCACCCCCCGGAGACGCGTGCCGCCTCTTCGGACATGCCACCACACCACCCCGCATGTATGGGGCCCCGGTACGATGCTCGGGTGGCATTGCTACCCCCCAGGGCCCCCGTCCCGCCTAACCCTGTAGCGTTTGACCACGGGATCTAGCCCTTTGACTTTGCACGGACGGTCTTTGAGCAGTCGACCTATCCACCCGGTTGTGGCAGGTCAGCCCATAGGAACACTTTGGAGCAACATCCGGGCCAGACCCACAGCAAGATCCCCTCCGTGTAGACCCGACGCGTCCGTTTCCCCCCTCCAGGTGCCGGCGGCGGCGCCGTCCGTGAGGGGGGGCACACCTCGGAGACGCGTGCCGGGCGTTTGCACCCGCCACAACACTTCCAGACTTGTGAGAGGCCGCCTACGCATGATTTGGCGGCATGCTAGCCCCCGGAGGCCGCCGGCCACAGTCGTAGACACGCGAAGAGCAATCCGCATAGAGGGAATTGTTCAGATACTACTCCATCACTAACAATTATGAAAAATTACCATCAGTCCTACAGCACATGTGCCCGCGTCGTGTAAAAAACTCATGATTTTATCGCGCTCCGAGTGTTTAATAATATTCACGCCGCATCGTTACCGCACAACGTCTACTACCGTGTCATCGCCGTTCGTGCGGGGGGCACCCCCCGGAGACGCGTGCCGCCTCTTCGGACATGCCACCACACCACCCCGCATGTATGGGGGCCCGGTGCGATGCTCGGGTGGCATTGTTACCCCCCCGGGCCCCCGTCCCGCCTAACCCTGTAGCGTTTGACCACGGGATCTAGCCCTTTGACTTTGCACGGACGGGCTTTGAGCAGTGGACCTATCCACCCGGTTGTGGTAGGTCAGCCCATAGGAACACTTTGGAGCAACATCCGGGCCAGCCCCACAGCAAGATCCCCTCCGTGTAGGCCAGACGCGTCCGTTTCCCCCCTCCAGGTGCCTGCGGCGGCGCCGTCCGTGAGGGGGGCACACCCCGGAGACGCGTGCCGGGCGTTTGCACCCGCCACAACTCTTCCAGACTTGTGAGAGGCCGCCTACGCAAGATTTGGCGGCATGCTAGCCCACGGAGGCCGCCGGCCACAGTCGTAGACACGCGAAGAGCAATCCGCATAGAGGGAATTGTTCAGATACTACTCCATCACGAACAATTATGAAAAATTACCATCAGTCCTACAGCACATGTGCACGCGTCCTGTAAAAAACTCATGATTTTATCGCACTCCGAGTATTTAATAATATTCACGCCGCATCGTTACCGCAGAACGTCTACTACCGTGTCATCTCCGTTCGTGAGGGGGGGCACCCCCCGGAGACGCGTGCCGCCTCTTCGGACATGCCACCACACCACCCCGCATGTATGGGGGCCCGGTGCGATGTTCGGGTGGCATTGCTACCCCCCCGGGCCAACGTCCCGCCTAACCCTGTAGCGTTTGACCACGGGATCTAGCCCTTTGACTTTGCACGGACGGGCTTTGAGCAGTGGACCTATCCACCCGGTTGTGGCAGGTCAGCCCATAGGAACACTTTCGAGCAACATCCGGGCCAGACCCACATCAAGATCCCCTCCGTGTAGACCCGACGCGTCCGTTTCCCCCCTCCAGGTGCCGGCGGCGGCGCCGTCCGTGAGGGGGGCACACCTCGGAGACGCGTGCCGGGCGTTTGCACCCGCCACAACACTTCCAGACTTGTGAGAGGCCGCCTACGCATGATTTGGCGGCATGCTAGCCCCCGGAGGCCGGCGGCCACAGTCGTAGACACGCGAAGAGCAATCCGCATAGAGGGAATTGTTCAGATACTACTCCATCACGAACAATTATGAAAAATTACCATCAGTCCTACAACACATGTGCCCGCGTCGTGTAAAAAACTCATGATTTTATCGTGCTCCGAATATTTAATAATATTCAGGCCGCATCGTTACCGCAGAACGTCTACTATCGTGTCATCGCCGTTCGTGAGGGTGGGCACCCCCCGGAGACGCGTGCCGCCTCTTCGGACATGCCACCACACCACCCCGCATGTATGGGGGCCCGGTGCGACGCTCGGGTGGCATTGCTACCCCCCCAGGGCCCCCGTCCCGCTTAACCCTGTAGCGTTTGACCACGGGATCTAGCCCTTTGACTTTTCACGGACGGGCTTTGAGCAGTGGACCTATCGACCCGGTTGTGGTAGGTCAGCCCATAGGAACACTTTGGAGCAACATCCGGGCCAGACCCACAGCAAGATCCCCTCCGTGTACACCCGACGCGTCCGTTTCCCCCCTCCAGGTGCCGGCGGCGGCGCCGTCCGTGAGGGGGGGCACACCCCGGAGACGCGTGCCGGGCGTTTGCACCCGCCACAACACTTCCAGACTTGTGAGAGGCCACCTACGCAAGATTTGGCGGCATGCTAGCCCCCGGAGACCGCCGGCCACAGTCGTAGACAGGCGAAGAGTAATCCGCATAGAGGGAATTGTTCAGATACTACTCCATCACGAACAATTATGAAAAATTACCATCAGTCCTACAGCTCATGTGCCCGCGTCGTGTAAAAAATCATGATTTTATCGCGCTCCGAGTATTTAATAATATTCACGCCGCATCGTTACCGCAGAACGTCTACTAGCGTGTCATAGCCGTTCGTGAGGGGGGGCACCCACCGGAGACACGTGCCGCCTCTTCGGACATGCCACCACACCACCCCGCATGTATGGGGGCCCGGTGCGACGCTCGGGTGGCATTGCTACCCCCCAGGGCCCCCGTCCCGCCTAACCCTGTAGCGTTTGACCACGGGATCTAGCCCTTTGACTTTGCACGGATGGGCTTTGAGCAGTGGACCTATCCACCCGGTTGTGGCAGGACAGCCCATAGGAACACTTTGGAGCAACATCCGGGCCAGACCCACAGCAAGATCCCCTCCGTGTAGACCCGACGCGTCCGTTTCCCCCCTCCAGGTGCCGGCGGCGGCGCCGTCCGTGAGGGGGGCACACCCCGGAGACGCGTGCCGGGCGTTTGCACGCGCCACAACACTTCCAGACTTGTGAGAGGCCGCCTTCGCAAGATTTGGCGGCACGCTAGCCCCCGGAGGCCGCCGGCCACAGTCGTAGACACGCGAAGAGCAATCCGCATAGAGGGAATTGTTCAGATACTACTCCATCACGAACAATTATGAAAATTACCATCAGTCCTACAGCACATGTGCCCGCGTCGTGTAAAAAACTCATGATTTTATCGCGCTCCGAGTATTTAATAATATTCACACCGCATCGTTACTGCAGAACGTCTACTACTATGTCATCGCCGTTCGTGAGGGGGGCACCCCCCGGAGACGCGTGCCGCCTGTTCGGCCATGCCACCACACCACCCCGCATGTATGGGGGCCCGGTACGATGCTCGGGTGGCATTGCTACCCCCCAGGGCCCCCGTCCCGCCTAACCCTGTAGCGTTTCACCACGGGATCTAGCCCTTTGACTTTGCACGGACGGGCTTTGAGCAGTGGACCTATCCACCCGGTTGTGGCAGATCAGCCCATAGGAACACTTTGGAGCAACATCCGGGCCAGACCCACAGCAAGATCCCCTCCGTGTACACCCGACGCGTCCGTTTCCCCCCTCCAGGTGCCGGCGGCGGCGCCGTCCGTGAGGGGGGCACACCTCGGAGACGCGTGCCGGGCGTTTGCACCCGCCACAACACTTCCAGACTTGTGAGAGGCCGCCTACGAATGATTTGGCGGCATGCTAGCCCCCGGAGGCCGCCGGCCACAGTCGTAGACACGCGAAGAGCAATCCGCATAGAGGGAATTGTTCAGATACTACTCCATCACGAACAATTATGAAAAATTACCATCAGTCCTACAGCACATGTGCCCGCGTCGTGTAAAAAACTCATGATTTTATCGCGCTCCGAGTATTTAATAATATTCACGCCGCATCGTTACCGCAGAACGTCTACTACCGTGTCATCGCCGTTCGTGAGGGGGGGCACCCCCCGGAGACGCGTGCCGCCTCTTCGGACATGCCACCACACCACCCCGCGTGTATGGGGGCCCGGTGCGATGCTCGGGTGGCATTGCTACCCCCCGGGCCCTCGTCCCGCCTAACCCTGTAGCGTTTGACCACGGGATCTAGCCCTTTGACTTTGCACGGACGGGCTTTGAGCAGTGGACCTATCCACCCGGTTGTGGTAGGTCAGCCCATAGGAACACTTTGGAGCAACATCCGGGCCAGACCCACAGCAAGATCCCCTCCGTGTAGACCCGACGCGTCCGTTTCCCCCCTCCAGGTGCCGGCGGCGGCGCCGTCCGTGAGGAGGGGCACACCCCGGAGACGCGTGCCGGGCGTTTGCACCCGCCACAACACTTCCAGACTTGTGAGAGGCCGCCTACGCATGATTTGGCGGCATGCTAGCCCCCGGAGGCCGCCGGCCACAGTTGTAGACACGCGAAGAGCAATCCGCATAGAGGGAATTGTTCAGATACTACTCCATCACGAACAATTATGAAAAATTACCATCAGTCCTACAGCACATGTGCCCGCGTCGTGTAAAAAACTCATGATTTTATCGCGCTCTGAGTATTTAATAATATTCACGCCGCATCCTTACCGCAGAACGTCTACTACCGTGTCATCGCCGTTCGTGAGGGGGGGCACCCCCCGGAGACGCGTGCCGCCTCTTCGGACATGCCACCACACCACCCCGCATGTATGGGGCCCGGTGCGACGCTCGGGTGGCATTGCTACCCCCCCAGGGCCCCCGTCCCGCCTAACCCTGTAGCGTTTGACCACGGGATCTAGCCCTTTGACTTTTCACAGACGGGCTTTGAGCAGTGGACCTATCCACCCGGTTGTGGTAGGTCAGCCCATAGGAACACTTTGGAGCAACATCCGGGCCAGACCCACAGCAAGATCCCCTCCGTGTACACCCGACGCGTCCGTTTCCCCCCTCCAGGTGCCGGCGGCGGCGCCGTCCGTGAGGGGGGGCACACCCCGGAGATGCGTGCCGGGCGTTTGCACCCGCCACAACACTTCCAGACTTGTGAGAGGCCACCTACGCAAGATTTGGCGGCATGCTAGCCCCCGGAGACCGCCGGCCACAGTCGTAGACAGGCGAAGAGTAATCCGCATAGAGGGAATTGTTCAGATACTACTCCATCACGAACAATTATGAAAAATTACCATCAGTCCTACAGCTCATGTGCCCGCGTCGTGTAAAAAATCATGATTTTATCGCGCTCCGAGTATTTAATAATATTCACGCCGCATCGTTACCGCAGAACGTCTACTAGCGTGTCATAGCCGTTCGTGAGGGGGGGCACCCACCGGAGACACGTGCCGCCTCTTCGGACATGCCACCACACCACCCCGCATGTATGGGGGCCCGGTGCGACGCTCGGGTGGCATTGCTACCCCCCAGGGCCCCCGTCCCGCCTAACCCTGTAGCGTTTGACCACGGGATCTAGCCCTTTGACTTTGCACGGACGGGCTTTGAGCAGTGGACCTATCCACCCGGTTGTGGCAGGACAGCCCATAGGAACACTTTGGAGCAACATCCGGGCCAGACCCACAGCAAGATCCCCTCCGTGTAGACCCGACGCGTCCGTTTCCCCCCTCCAGGTGCCGGCGGCGGCGCCGTCCGTGAGGGGGGCACACCCCGGAGACGCGTGCCGGGCGTTTGCACGCGCCACAACACTTCCAGACTTGTGAGAGGCCGCCTTCGCAAGATTTGGCGGCACGCTAGCCCCCGGAGGCCGCCGGCCACAGTCGTAGACACGCGAAGAGCAATCCGCATAGAGGGAATTGTTCAGATACTACTCCATCACGAACAATTATGAAAATTACCATCAGTCCTACAGCACATGTGTCCGCGTCGTGTAAAAAACTCATGATTTTATCGCGCTCCGAGTATTTAATAATATTCACACCGCATCGTTACTGCAGAACGTCTACTACTATGTCATCGCCGTTCGTGAGGGGGGCACCCCCCGGAGACGCGTGCCGCCTGTTCGGCCATGCCACCACACCACCCCGCATGTATGGGGGCCCGGTACGATGCTCGGGTGGCATTGCTACCCCCCAGGGCCCCCGTCCCGCCTAACCCTGTAGCGTTTCACCACGGGATCTAGCCCTTTGACTTTGCACGGACGGGCTTTGAGCAGTGGACCTATCCACCCGGTTGTGGCAGATCAGCCCATAGGAACACTTTGGAGCAACATCCGGGCCAGACCCACAGCAAGATCCCCTCCGTGTAGACCCGACGCGTCCGTTTCCCCCCTCCTGGTGCCGGCGGCGGCGCCGTCCGTGAGGAGGGGCACACCCCGGAGACGCGTGCCGGGCGTTTGCACCCGCCACAACACTTCCAGACTTGTGAGAGGCCGCCTACGCATGATTTGGCGGCATGCTAGCCCCCGGAGGCCGCCGGCCACAGTCGTAGACACGCGAAGAGCAATCCGCATAGAGGGAATTGTTCAGATACTACTCCATCACGAACAATTATGAAAAATTACCATCAGTCCTACAGCACATGTGCCCGCGTCGTGTAAAAAACTCATGATTTTATCGCGCTCCGAGTATTTAATAATATTCACGCCGCATCCTTACCGCAGAACGTCTACTACCGTGTCATCGCCGTTCGTGAGGGGGGGCACCCCCCGGAGACGCGTGCCGCCTCTTCGGACATGCCACCACACCACCCCGCATGTATGGGGGCCCGGTGCGACGCTCGGGTGGCATTGCTACCCCCCCAGGGCCCCCGTCCCGCCTAAACCTGTAGCGTTTGACCACGGGATCTAGCCCTTTGACTTTTCACAGACGGGCTTTGAGCAGTGGACCTATCCACCCGGTTGTGGTAGGTCAGCCCATAGGAACACTTTGGAGCAACATCCGGGCCAGACCCACAGCAAGATCCCCTCCGTGTACACCCGACGCGTCCGTTTCCCCCCTCCAGGTGCCGGCGGCGGCGCCGTCCGTGAGGGGGGGCACACCCCGGAGACGCGTGCTGGGCGTTTGCGCCCGCCACAACACTTCCAGACTTGTGAGAGGCCGCCTACGCAAGATTTGGCGGCATGCTAGCCCCCGGAGGCCGCCGGCCACAGTCGTAGACAGGCGAAGAGTAATCCGCATAGAGGGGATTGTTCAGATACTAGTCCATCACGAACAATTATGAAAAATTACCATCAGTCCTACAGCACATGTGCCCGCGTCGTGTAAAAAATCATGATTTTATCGCGCTCCGAGTATTTAATAATATTCACGCCGCATCGTTACCGCAGAACGTCTACTAGCGTGTCATAGCCGTTCGTGACGGGGGGCACCCACCGGAGACACGTGCCGCCTCTTCGGACATGCCACCACACCACCCCGCATGTATGGGGGCCCGGTGCGACGCTCGGGTGGCATTGCTACCCCCCAGGGCCCCCGTCCCGCCTAACCCTGTAGCGTTTGACCACGGGATCTAGCCCTTTGACTTTGCACGGACGGGCTTTGAGCAGTGGACCTATCCACCCGGTTGTGGCAGGACAGCCCATAGGAACACTTCGGAGCAACATTCGGGCCAGACCCACAGCAAGATCCCCTCCGTGTAGACCCGACGCGTCCGTTTCCCCCCTCCAGGTGCCGGCGGCGGCGCCGTCCGTGAGGGGGGCACACCCCGGAGACGCGTGCCGGGCGTTTGCACGCGCCACAACACTTCCAGACTTGTGAGAGGCCGCCTTCGCAAGATTTGGCGGCATGCTAGCCCCCGGAGGCCGCCGGCCACAGTCGTAGACACGCGAAGAGCAATCCGCATAGAGGGAATTGTTCAGATACTACTCCATCACGAACAATTATGAAAATTACCATCAGTCCTACAGCACATGTGCCCGCGTCGTGTAAAAAACTCATGATTTTATCGCGCTCCGAGTATTTAATAATATTCACGCCGCATCGTTACCGCAGAACGTCTACTACTATGTCATCGCCGTTCGTGAGGGGGGCACCCCCCGGAGACGCGTGCCGCCTGTTCGGACATGCCACCACACCACCCCGCATGTATGGGGGCCCGGTACGATGCTCGGGTGGCATTGCTACCCCCCAGGGCCCCCGTCCCGCCTAACCCTGTAGCGTTTGACCACGGGATCTAGCCCTTTGACTTTGCACGGACGGGCTTTGAGGAGTGGACCTATCCACCCGGTTGTGGCAGGTCAGCCCATAGGAACACTTTGGAGCAACATCCGGGCCAGACCCACAGCAAGATCCCCTCCGTGTAGACCCGACGCGTCCGTTTCCCCCCTCCAGGTGCCGGCGGCGGCGCCGTCCGTGAGGAGGGGCACACCCCGGAGACGCGTGCCGGGCGTTTGCACCCGCTACAACACTTCCAGACTTGTGAGAGGCCGCCTACGCATGATTTGGCGGCATGCTAGCCCCCGGAGGCCGCCGGCCATAGTCGTAGACACGCGAAGAGCAATCCGCATAGAGGGAATTGTTCAGATACTACTCCATCACGAACAATTATGAAAAATTACCATCAGTCCTACAGCACATGTGCCCGCGTCGTGTAAAAAACTCATGATTTTATCGCGCTCCGAGTATTTAATAATATTCACGCCGCATCCTTACCGCAGAACGTCTACTACCGAGTCATCGCCGTTCGTGAGGGGGGGCACCCCCCGGAGACGCGTGCCGCCTCTTCGGACATGCCACCACACCACCCCGCATGTATGGGGGCCCGGTGCGACGCTCGGGTGGCATTGCTACCCCCCAGGGCCCCCGTCCCGCCTAACCCTGTAGCGTTTGACCACGGGATCTAGCCCTTTGACTTTTCACGGACGGGCTTTGAGCAGTGGACCTATCCACCCGGTTGTGGTAGGTCAGCCCATAGGAACACTTTGGAGCAACATCCGGGCCAGACCCACAGCAAGATCCCCTCCGTGTAGACCCGACGCGTCCGTTTCCCCCCTCCAGGTGCCGGCGGCGGCGCCGTCCGTGAGGGGGTGTCACGCCCAATATGCGATGCTATCCTAAAGAGACTCGAAGGCCCCACCAAGGATAGAACCGCATATTGAAACGCTTTTGCAAGGTGGATATCATTACATCAACATTACATAATATTTGGGGATACATACAAGGCATACAAATGCCGCAAGAATACATCAATACATCATACATAAGATCAACATCCGACTACGGATGAAACATAAACAGAAACTCAAACGACATCCACCCTGCTAACCCAGGCTGCCGACCCGGAACCTATCCCCTGATCGAAGAAGAAGCAGAAGAAGAACTCCAAACAAACGACATCGCTCTCGCGTCATGATCATCGCACAACCTGTACCTGCAACTGGTGGTGTAGTAATCTGTGAGCCACGAGGACTCAGCAATCCCATTACCATGGGTATCAAGACTAGCAAAGCTTAATGGGAAAGGAAGGGGTAAAGTGGTGAGGTTGCAGCAGCGACTAAGCATGATATGGTGGCTAACTTACGCAAAGAAGAGCGAGAAGAGAAGCAAAGGAACGGTCGTGAACTAGCAATGATCAAGAAGTGATCCTGAACTCCTACTTACGTCAAACATAACCCAGAAACCGTGTTCACTTCCCGGACTCCGCCGAGAAGAGACCATCACGGCTACACACGCGGTTGATGCGTTTTAATTAAGGTCAAGTGTCAAGTTATCTACAACCGGATATTAACAAATTCCCATCTGCCACATAACCGCGGGCACGGCTTTCGAAAGATAATACCCTGCAGGGGTGTCCCAACTTAGCCCATGATAAGCTCTCACGGTCAACGAAGGATATTCCTTCTCCCGGGAAGACCCGATCAGTCTCGGAATCCCGGTTACAAGACATTTCGACAATGGTAAAACAAAACCAGCAAAGCCACCCGATGCGCCGACATCCCGATAGGAGCTGCACATATCTCGTTCTCAGGGCAACACCGGATAAGTCAAGCTACGAGTAAAACCAGACCTCGAGTTTCCCCGAGGTGGCCCCGCAGGCTGCTCGGTTCGGACCAACACTTAGAGAAGCACTGGCCCGGGGGGGTTAAAATAAGATGACCCTCGAGAGAGCGACTCCCTAGGGAAAAGAAATAGGCTGGACAAATGGTAAAACCAAGGTTGGGCCTTGCTGGAAGAGTTTTATTCAAGGCGAACTGTCAAGGGGGTCCCATAAATCACCCAACCGTGTAAGGAACGCGAACTCCGGGAACATAACACCGCTATGATGGAAACTAGGGCGGCAAGAGTGGAACAAAACACCAGGCATAAGGCCGAGCCTTCCACCCTTTACCAAATATATAGATGCATTAATAATATAAGAGATATTGTGATATCCCAACTTAAACATAATCCAACATGGAGCAATCTTAATCTTCACCTGCAACTAGCAACGCTATAAGAGGGGCTGAGCAAAGCGGTAACATAGCCAAACAACGGTTTGCTAGGAAGGGTGACAAAGGTTAGAGGTTCATGGCAATTTGGGAGGCTTGAAGAGCAAGAGAATTGGTAGCGCAGCAAAGCGATAGAACGAAGCAACTAGCATAGCAATGATAGTAATGAGATCCAAGGTGACGGTCATCTTGCCTGAAATCCCGCAAGGAAGAAGAACGAATCCATGAAGAAGATGAAGCCACAAAGACGAACGAATCCTCACGATCGCAACGACACGGGAACTATCGAGAAGAGGCACACAACAAGGTAAACACACCACACATGAACAAGACATGAAGCACAACCAAAAAT
>NW_025230106.1:0-16464 GCF_018294505.1 Triticum aestivum | reverse complement strand
AGGGAGGAGGTCATTATGCGAGAGAATGCAAATCTCCGCGTGTGATGATTGCTACCGCGGATGGTGGATATGAGTCTGCTAGTGACTATGATGAGGAGACTTTGGCTCTTATTACACGTGAAGAACATGGTGGAGATGATTCTGATCATGAGACGCAATACATGGCTCCTGAAGACGCTGACAGGTATGAATGTTTAGTTGCTCAACGTGTTTTGAGTGTGCAGATCACACAAGCTGAGCAAAATCAGAGGCACAATTTGTTCCATACCAAGGGAGTTGTGAAGGAACGTTCTGTGCGCGTCATCATAGACGGAGGGAGCTGCAACAACTTGGCTAGCATGGAGATGGTGGAGAAGCTTTCTCTCACCACAAGACCACATCCACATCCTTACTACATCCAATGGTTCAACAATAGCGGCAAGGTTAAGGTAACACGTACTGTTCGTGTGCATTTTAGAATCTCCACATATGCTGATTATGTTGATTGTGATGTGGTACCTATGCAAGCATGTTCCTTATTACTTGGTAGACCATGGCAATTTGATAAAAATTCTGTACACCATGGTAGAAACAATCACTATACTCTTGTTCATAAGGATAAAAATATTACTTTGCTTCCTATGACTCCTGATTCCATCTTGAAAGATGATATTAATAGAGCTAATAAAGCAAAACAGGAGACGAATAAGAGTGAAAATCAGATAGTGGCAAAAGAATTTGAGCAACAAATGAAGCCTAATAATAAACCATCTAGTGTTGCTTCTGAAATTAAATTGAAAAGTGCATGTTTATTTGCCACCAAATCTGATATTGATGAGCTAGATTTCAGCAAATCTGTTTGCTATGCTTTTGTGTGCAAAGAGGCATTATTTTCATTCGAGGACGTGCCTTCCTCTTTGCCTCCTGTTGTCACTAACATTTTGCAGGAGTTCGCTGACGTCTTTCCACAAGACGTGCCACCGGGATTACCGCCTATTCGAGGGATTGAGCATCAGATTGACTTAATTCCCGGTGCTTCACTGCCAAACCGTGCACCATACCGTACCAATCCAGAGGAGACGAAGGAGATTATGCGTCAAGTACAAGAGCTTCTCGACAAAGGTTATATACGCGAATCCCTTAGTCCTTGTGCTGTTCCTATTATTCTAGTGCTGAAAAAGGATGGTACATCACGTATGTGTGTTGATTGTAGAGGCATTAATAATATTACTACTCGTTATCGTCATCCTATTCCTAGGCTAGATGATATGCTTGATGAATTGAGTGGCTCTACAATATTCTCCAAAGTTGATTTGTGTAGTGGATACCATCAAATTCGTATGAAATTGGGAGATGAATGGAAAACAGCATTCAAAACTAAGTTTGGATTATATGAGTGGTTAGTCATGCCTTTTGGGTTAACTAATGCACCTAGTACTTTCATGAGATTAATGAACGAAGTTTTACGTGCTTTCATTGGACGATTTGTGGTAGTTTACTTTGATGACATATTGATTTATAGCAGATCTTTGGAAGAACATTTGGAACATTTATGTGCTGTTTTTATTGCTCTACGTGATGCACGTTTGTTTGGTAACCTTGGGAAGTGCACCTTTTGCACCGACCGAGTATCTTTTCTTGGCTATGTTGTTACTCCACAGGGAATTGAAGTTGATAAAGCCAAGATTGAAGCTATTGAGAGTTGGCCGCAACCCAAAACGGTCACACAAGTGAGGAGTTTTCTTGGCCTCGCTAGATTCTATAGGCGTTTTGTGAGAGATTTCAGCACCATTGCTGCACCTCTCAATGAGCTTACAAAGAAAGATGTGCCTTTTCTTTGGGGTACCGCACAGGAAGAAGCCTTCTCGGTATTGAAAGATAAGTTGACACATGCTCCTTTACTCCAACTTCCTGATTTTAATAAGACTTTTGAGCTTGAATGTGATGCTAGTGGAATTGGATTAGGCGGTGTGTTATTACAAGATGGCAAACCTATTGCATACTTTTCTGAAAAATTGAGTGGGCCTAGTCTGAATTATTCTACTTATGATAAAGAATTATATGCTCTTGTTCGGACTTTAGAAACATGGCAACATTATTTATGGCCCAAAGAATTTGTTATACATTCTGATCATGAATCTTTGAAACATATTAAAAGTCAAGCTAAACTGAATCGTACACATGCTAAATGGGTTGAATTCACTGAGTATTTCCCTTATGTCATTAAACACAAGAAGGGAAAAGAAAATGTTATTGCTGATGCATTGTCTCGCCGCTATACTATGCTTTCACAACTTGACTTCAAAATATTTGGTTTGGAGACCATCAAAGATCAATATGTGCATGATGCTGATTTTAAAGATGTAATGCAGAATTGTAAAGAAGGAAGAATGTGGAACAAGTTTGTTGTTAACGATGGATTTGTGTTTCGTGCTAACAAGCTATGCATTCCAGCTAGCTCCGTTCGTCTTTTGTTGTTGCAGGAGGCGCATGGAGGAGGATTAATGGGACACTTTGGCGTGAAGAAGACGGAGGACGTACTTGCTACACATTTCTTTTGGCCAAAGATGGGACGTGATGTTGAGCGTTTTATTGCTCGCTGCACTACATGTCAAAAAGCTAAGTCATGACTCAATCCTCATGGTTTATATATGCCTTCGCCTGTACCTAGTGTTCCTTGGGAGGATATATCTATGGACTTTGTTTTAGGTTAACCTCGAACAAAGAAGGGGAGGGATAGCATATTTGTTGTCGTGGATAGATTCTCGAAAATGGCACACTTTATACCATGTCATAAAAGCGATGATGCTGTTAATGTTGCTGATTTGTTCTTTCGTGAAATTATTCGCTTGCATGGTTATGTTTATGGGCTACTAAATTTCTTAGCCACTTTTGGAGATGTTTATGGGCTAAGTTGGGGACTAAACTGCTTTTTAGTACTACTTGTCACCCCCAAACTGATGGACAAACTGAAGTAGTCAATAGAACGTTGTCTACTATGCTTAGGGCTGTTTTGAAGAATTATAAGAAAATGTGGGAGGAATGCTTGCCTCATATTGAATTTGCTTATAATCGTTCATTGCATTCTACTACTAAGATGTGCCCTTTTGAAGTTGTGTATGGTTTCCTACCTCGTGCACCTATTGATTTGTTGCCTCTTCCATCTTCGGAGAACGTTAATTTTGATGCTAAACAACGTGCTGAATTGATTTTAAAAATGCATGAGTTAACTAAGGAAAACATTGAGCGTATGAATGCTAAATGTAAACTTGCTGGAGATAAGGGTAGAAAACATGTTGTGTTTGCACCTGGAGATCTTGTTTGGTTACATTTGCGTAAGGATAGATTTCCTGATTTGCGCAAATCAAAGCTAATGCCACGTGCTGATGGTCCCTTTAAGGTGTTAGAGAAAATAAATGATAATGCATATAAACTTGAGCTGCCTGCAGATTTTGGGGTTAGTCCCACTTTTAACATTGCAGATTTGAAGCCTTATTAGGGTGAGGAAGATGAGTTTCCGTCGAGGACGACTTCATTTCAAGAAGGGGAGGATGATGAGGACATCAATACCATTGTTACACCCACAGCCCCTACTGCTACATATACGGGACCAATTACTAGAGCTCGTGCACGCCAATTAAATTATCAGGTACTTTCGTTTCTTGGTAATGATTCTAATGTTCATGAGAATATGATGCTGCCTAAATTGGATACATTTGTTTTGCTTACAAATGAAGGGCCTAGCTTGGAGAAGGATGAACATTGGAGCAAGAACAAGCATGGAGATGATGCCATGCGCAAGGGGAACAAGAACGGAGTTACAAGTGATGATTTCAGGACTTTGAAGCCACCATAATGGGTGCATGAAGCCATGGACGAAATATACAAGATGCCACTTCATAAATTTCGTCCCGAGGCTATTATAGGTGCTGCGTCACCTTTTTTATTGGGCCAGGCCCATGTAATTTCGAAATACATAAGTATAGGCTATTTTTAGAGTCCGTATGTGTGGGGAAACAAGAGATAGGGTTGATTTCGGACCCCTCCACCAAGGGCCACGAAATTCCCCCTCTCTTCCTCCATATATACAGCCCTTAGGGCACCGTTTAGACTTTGGGTTTTGTTTAGATTAAAAGTTCGCCATAGCTGCAACTTCGCGTACTTCGTTTGTGTTCAACGACCAGACAAAGGCGTCACAGAACCCCACCTTGATCAATAAAGCTTTCATCTTATATTCGCAATATCTAGATTGCAATCTCAGTTTCTTGCTTGTTCTTCGTTTGCTCGCAGGAAACAGACCCTCGTGGTCAGGTTGATCGTGCTCCGGCGTGGTCAATAACCTCTCGGAGTTGGTTTAGCGATTGCTAAGGCGCGACGTCCTCGCACGTTCGTAGTCGGATCGTCAAAGTCGACTTCCACCAAAGCGAAATCCACCATCTCATCGAAAGACGGGACACCTTTGCCTCTATCAAGTGGTATCAGATTTCCAGGTTGCTCGGTGAGATTTTACAGTTTTTCGTAGTTTAGATCGAGTCTGTCTTCATACCTATAGTCCACGAAAAAGCCACAAAAAAAATTTAGGGTTAGTTCATCATATCCGAACCAATCTGAGCCTTTGCATAATCTTTTTAGGGTTTTGCTTTGTTGAATTTGCGGTTGCATCGTCGGTCTAGTTGCTGGTCTTAGAGTCTAGTCTTTTAGAGTTTCGAGTTCTGGTCATAAGTTGTCACGCCGCCGCCGCACCATCATCATCGCCCCTGCCATCTACCACCACCGCTCCGAATCCGTATCCATATACCACCACCAATCCGTGTCCATATACCACCACCGATCCATATCCATATACTACCACCGCTACCACCACCGCTGCCATATACCACCACCATATATCTACCACCAATCCGAGTTCCTTGCTTATTAGGTTTGTTTCCGAGATCCATCTAGTTTTCGATTCGTGTTTCCTTGCCGGAGTAGGTTTCGGAAAAAAAAACGCTCAACATCCCGTCTCATCTTTGGCCAAAAGAAATGTGTAGCAAGTACGTCCTCCGTCTTCTTCACGCCAAAGTGTCCCATTAATCCTCCTCCATGCGCCTCCTGCAACAACAAAAGACGAACGGAGCTAGCTGGAATGCATAGCTTGTTAGCACGAAACACAAATCCATCGTTAACGACGAACTTGTTCCACATTCTTTCTTCTTTACAATTCTGCATTACATCTTTAAAATTAGCATCATGCACATATTGATCTTTGATGGTCTCCAAACCAAATATTTTGAAGTCAAGTTGTGAAAGCATAGTATAGCGGCGAGACAATGCATCAGCAATAACATTTTCTTTTCCCTTCTTGTGTTTAATGACATAAGGAAAAGTCTCAATGAATTCAACCCATTTAGCATGTCTACGATTCAATTTAGCTTGACTTTTAATATGTTTCAAAGATTCATGATCAGAATGTATAACAAATTCTTTGGGCCATAAATAATGTTGCCATGTTTCTAAAGTCCGAACAAGAGCATATAATTCTTTATCATAAGTAGAATAATTCAGACTAGGCCCACTCAATTTTTCAGAAAAGTATGCAACAGGTTTGCCATCTTGTAATAACACACCGCCTAATCCAATTCCACTAGCATCACATTCAAGCTCAAAAGTCTTATTAAAATCAGGAAGTTGGAGTAAAGGAGCATGTGTCAACTTATCTTTCAATACCGAGAAGGCTTCTTCCTGTGCGGTACCCCAAAGAAAAGGCACATCTTTCTTTGTAAGCTCATTGAGAGGTGCAGCAATGGTGCTAAAATCTCTCACAAAACGCCTATAGAATCCAGCGAGGCCTAGAAAACTCCTCACTTGTGTGACCGTTTTGGGTTGCGGCCAACTCTCAATAGCTTCAATCTTGGCTTTATCAACTTCAATTCCCTGTGGAGTAACAACATAGCCAAGAAAAGATACTCGGTCGGTGCAAAAGGTGCACTTCCCAAGGTTACCAAACAAACGTGCATCACGTAGAGCAATAAAAACAGCATGTAAATGTTCCAAATGTTCTTCCAAAGATCTGCTATAAATCAATATGTCATCAAAGTAAACTACCACAAATCGTCCAATGAAAGCACGTAAAACTTCGTTCATTAATCTCATGAAAGTACTAGGTGCATTAGTTAACCCAAAAGGCATGACTAACCACTCATATAATCCAAACTTAGTTTTGAATGCTGTTTTCCATTCATCTCCCAATTTCATACGAATTTGATGGTATCCACTATGCAAATCAACTTTGGAGAATATTGTAGAGCCACTCAATTCATCAAGCATATCATCTAGCCTAGGAATAGGATGACGATAACGAATAGTAATATTATTAATGCCTCTACAATCAACACACATACGTGATGTACCATCCTTTTTCGGCACTAGAATAATAGGAACAGCACAAGGACTAAGGGATTCGCGTATATAACCTTTGTCGAGAAGCTCTTGTACTTGACGCGTAATCTCCTTCGTCTTCTCTGGATTGGTACGGTATGGTGCACTGTTTGGCAGTGAAGCACCGGGAATTAAGTCAATCTGATGCTCAATCCCTCGAATAGGCGGTAATCCCGGTGGCACGTCTTGTGGAAAGACGTCAGCGAACTCCTGCAAAATGTTAGTGACAGCAGGAGGCAAAGAGGAAGGCACGTCCTCGAATGAAAATAATGCCTCTTTGCACACAAAAGCATAGCAAACAGATTTGCTGAAATCTAGCTCATCAATATCAGATTTGGTGGCAAATAAACATGCACTTTTCAATTTAATTTCAGAAGCAACAGTAGATGGTTTATTATTAGGCTTCATTTGTTGCTCAAATTCTTTTGCCACAATCTGATTTTCACTCTTATTCGTCTCCTGTTTTGCTTTATTAGCTCTATTAATATCATCTTTCAAAATGGAATCAGGAGTCATAGGAAGCAAAGTAATATTTTTATCCTTATGAACAAGAGTATAGTGATTGTTTCTACCATGGTGTACAGAATTTTTATCAAATTGCCATGGTCTACCAAGTAATAAGGAACATGCTTGCATAGGTACCACATCACAATCAACATAATCAGCATATGTAGAGATACTAAAATTGATAGAGGCAAAGGTGTCCCGTCTTTCGATGAGATGGTGGATTTCGCTTTGGTGGAAGTCGGCTTTGACGATCCGACTACGAACGTGCGAGGACGTCGCGCCTTAGCAATCGCTAAACCAACTCCGAGAGGTTATTGACCACGCCGGAGCACGATCAACCTGACCACGAAGGTCTGTTTCCTGCGAGCAAATGAAGAACAAGCAAGAAACTAAGATTGCAATCTGGATATTGCGAATATAAGATGAAAGCTTTATTGATCAAGGTGGGGTTCTGTGACGCCTTGGTCTGGTCGTTGAACACAAACGAAGTACGTGAAGTTGCAGCTATGGCGAACTTTTAATCTAAACAAAACCCAAAGTCTAAACGATGCCCTAAGGGCTGTATATATGGAGGAAGAGGGGGGAAATTTCGTGGCCCTTGGTGGAGGGGTCCGAAATCAACCCTATCTCTTGTTTCCCCACACATACGGACTCTAAAAATAGCCTATACTTATGTATTTCGAAATTACATGGGCCTGGCCCAATAATAAGGTGACGCAGCACCTAAAATAGCCTCGGGACGAAATTTATGAAGTGGCGTCTTGTATATTTCGTCCAAGGCTTCATGCACCCATTATGGTGGCTTCAAAGTCCTGAAATCATCACTTGTAACTCCGTTCTTGTTTCCCTTGCGCATGCCATCATCTCCATGCTTGTTCTTGCTCCAATGTTCATCCTTCTCCAAGCTAGGCCCTTCATTTGTAAGCAAAACAAATGTATCCAATTTAGGCAGCATCATATTCTCATGAACATTAGAATCATTACCAAGAAACGAAAGTACCTGGTAATTTAGTTGGCGTGCACGAGCTCTAGTAATTGGTCCAGTATGTATAGCAGCAGGGGCTGTGGGTGTAACAATTGTATTGATGTCCTCATCATCCTCCCCTTCTTGAAATGAAGTCGCCCTCGACGGAAGTTCATCTTCCTCACCCAAATAAGGCTTCAAATCTGCAATGTTAAAAGTGGGACTAACCCCTAAATCTGCAGGCAGCTCAAGTTTATATGCATTATCATTTATTTTCTCTAACACCTTAAAGGGACCATCAGCACGTGGCATTAACTTTGATTTGCGCAAATCAGGAAATCTATCCTTACGCAAATGTAACCAAACAAGATCTCCAGGTGCAAACACAACATGTTTTCTACCCTTATCTCCAGCAAGTTTATATTTAGCATTCATGCGCTCAATGTTTTCCTTAGTTAACTCATGCATTTTTAAAATCAATTCAGCACGTTGTTTAGCATCAAAATTAACCTTCTCCGAAGATGGAAGAGGCAACAAATCAATAGGTGCATGAGGTAGGAAACCATACACAACTTCAAAAGGGCACATCTTAGTAGTAGAATGATGTGAACGATTATAAGCAAATTCAATATGAGGAAAGCATTCCTCCCACATTTTCTTATTATTCTTCAAAACAGCCCTAAGCATAGTAGACAACGTTCTATTGACTACTTCAGTTTGTCCATCAGTTTGGGGGTGACAAGTAGTACTAAAAAGCAGTTTAGTCCCCAACTTAGCCCATAAACATCTCCAAAAGTGGCTAAGAAATTTAGTATCACGATCTGAAACAATAGTATTTGGCACACCATGCAAGCGAATAATTTCACGAAAGAACAAATCAGCAACATTAACATCATCATCGCTTTTATGACATGGTATAAAGTGTGCCATTTTCGAGAATCTATCCACGACAACAAATATGCTATCCCTCCCCTTCTTTGTTCGAGGTAAACCTAAAACAAAGTCCATAGATATATCCTCCCAAGGAACACTAGGTACAGGCAAAGGCATATATAAACCATGAGGATTGAGTCGTGACTTAGCTTTTTGACATGTAGTGCAGCGAACAATAAAACCCTCAACATCCCGTCTCATCTTTGGCCAAAAGAAATGTGTAGCCAGTACGTCCTCCGTCTTCTTCACGCCAAAGTGTCCCATTAATCCTCCTCCATGCGCCTCCTGCAACAACAAAAGACGAACAGAGCTAGCTGGAATGCATAGCTTGTTAGCACGAAACACAAATCCATCGTTAACGACAAACTTGTTCCACATTCTTCCTTCTTTACAATTCTGCATTACATCTTTAAAATCAGCATCATGCACATATTGATCTTTGATGGTCTCCAAACCAAATATTTTGAAGTCAAGTTGTGAAAGCACAGTATAGCGACGAGACAATGCATCAGCAATAACATTTTATTTTCCCTTCTTGTGTTTAATGACATAAGGGAAAGTCTCAATGAATTCAACCCATTTAGCATGTCTACGATTCAGTTTAGCTTGACTTTTAATATGTTTCAAAGATTCATGATCAGAATGTATAACAAATTCTTTGGGCCATAAATAATGTTGCCATGTTTCTAAAGTCCGAACAAGAGCATATAATTCTTTATCATAAGTAGAATAATTCAGACTAGGCCCACTCAATTTTTCAGAAAAGTATGCAACAGGTTTGCCATCTTGTAATAACACACCTCCTAATCCAATTCCACTAGCATCACATTCAAGCTCAAAAGTCTTATTAAAATCAGGAAGTTGGAGTAAAGGAGCACGTGTCAACTTATCTTTCAATACCGAGAAGGCTTCTTCCTGTGCGGTACCCCAAAGAAAAGGCACATCTTTCTTTGTAAGCTCATTGAGAGGTGCAGCAATGGTGCTGAAATCTCCCACAAAACGCCTATAGAATCCAGCGAGGCCAAGAAAACTCCTCACTTGTGTGACCGTTTTGGGCTGCGGCCAACTCTCAATAGCTTCAATCTTGGCTTTATCAACTTCAATTCCCTGTGGAGTAACAACATAGCCAAGAAAAGATACTCGGTCGGTGCAAAAGTTGCACTTCCCAAGGTTACCAAACAAACGTGCATCACGTAGAGCAATAAAAACAGCACGTAAATGTTCCAAATGTTCTTCCAAAGATCTGCTATAAATCAATATGTCATCAAAGTAAACTACCACAAATCGTCCAATGAAAGCACGTAAAACTTCGTTCATTAATCTCATGAAAGTACTAGGTGCATTAGTTAACCCAAAAGGCATGACTAACCACTCATATAATCCAAACTTAGTTTTGAATGCTGTTTTCCATTCATCTCCCAATTTCATACGAATTTGATGGTATCCACTATGCAAATCAACTTTGGAGAATATTGTAGAGCCACTCAATTCATCAAGCATATCATCTAGCCTAGGAATAGGATGACGATAACGAATAGTAATATTATTAATGCCTCTACAATCAACACACATACGTGATGTACCATCCTTTTTCGGCACTAGAATAATAGGAACAGCACAAGGACTAAGGGATTCGCGTATATAACCTTTGTCGAGAAGCTCTTGTACTTGACGCGTAATCTCCTTCGTCTTCTCTGGATTGGTACGGTATGGTGCACTGTTTGGCAGTGAAGCACCGGGAATTAAGTCAATCTGATGCTCAATCCCTCGAATAGGCGGTAATCCCGGTGGCACGTCTTGTGGAAAGACGTCAGCGAACTCCTGCAAAATGTTAGTGACAGCAGGAGGCAAAGAGGAAGGCACGTCCTCGAATGAAAATAATGCCTCTTTGCACACAAAAGCATAGCAAACAGATTTGCTGAAATCTAGCTCATCAATATCAGATTTGGTGGCAAATAAACATGCACTTTTCAATTTAATTTCAGAAGCAACAGTAGATGGTTTATTATTAGGCTTCATTTGTTGCTCAAATTCTTTTGCCACAATCTGATTTTCACTCTTATTCGTCTCCTGTTTTGCTTTATTAGCTCTATTAATATCATCTTTCAAAATGGAATCAGGAGTCATAGGAAGCAAAGTAATATTTTTATCCTTATGAACAAGAGTATAGTGATTGTTTCTACCATGGTGTACAGAATTTTTATCAAATTGCCATGGTCTACCAAGATATAAGGAACATGCTTGCATAGGTACCACATCACAATCAACATAATCAGCATATGTAGAGATACTAAAATGCACACGAACAGTACGTGTTACCTTAACCTTGCCGCTGTTGTTGAACCATTGGATGTAGTAAGGATGTGGATGTGGTCTTGTGGTGAGAGAAAGCTTCTCCACCATCTCCATGCTAGCCAAGTTGTTGCAGCTCCCTCCGTCTATGATGACGCGCACAGAACGTTCCTTCACAACTCCCTTGGTATGGAACAAATTGTGCCTCTGATTTTGCTCAGCTTGTGTGACCTGCACACTCAAAACACGTTGAGCAACTAAACATTCATACCTGTCAGCGTCTTCAAGAGCCATGTATTGCGTCTCATGATCAGAATCATCTCCACCATGTTCTTCACGTGTAATAAGAGCCAAAGTCTCCTCATCATAGTTACTAGCGGTGATAGAGGCAAAGGTGTCCCGTCTTTCGATGAGATGGTGGATTTCGCTTTGGTGGAAGTCGACTTTGACGATCCGACTACGAACGTGCGAGGACGTCGCGCCTTAGCAATCGCTAAACCAACTCCGAGAGGTTATTGACCACGCCGGAGCACGATCAACCTGACCACGAGGGTCTGTTTCCTGCGAGCAAACGAAGAACAAGCAAGAAACTAAGATTGCAATCTGGATATTGCGAATATAAGATGAAAGCTTTATTGATCAAGGTGGGGTTCTGTGACGCCTTTGTCTGGTCGTTGAACACAAACGAAGTACGCGAAGTTGCAGCTATGGCTAACTTTTAATCTAAACAAAACCCAAAGTCTAAACGATGCCCTAAGGGCTGTATATATGGAGGAAGAGGGGGGGAATTTCGTGGCCCTTGGTGGAGGGGTCCGAAATCAACCCTATCTCTTGTTTCCCCACACATACGGACTCTAAAAATAGCCTATACTTATGTATTTCGAAATTACATGGGCCTGGCCCAATAATAAGGTGACGCAACACCTAAAATAGCCTCGGGACGAAATTTATGAAGTGGCATCTTGTATATTTCGTCCAAGGCTTCATGCACCCATTATGGTGGCTTCAAAGTCCTGAAATCATCACTTGTAACTCCGTTATTGTTCCCCTTGCGCATGCCATCATCTCCATGCTTGTTCTTGCTCCAATGTTCATCCTTCTCCAAGCTAGGCCCTTCATTTGTAAGCAAAACAAATGTATCCAATTTAGGCAGCATCATATTCTCATGAACATTAGAATCATTACCAAGAAACGAAAGTACCTGGTAATTTAGTTGGCGTGCACGAGCTCTAGTAATTGGTCCAGTATGTATAGCAGCAGGGGCTGTGGGTGTAACAATTGTATTGATGTCCTCATCACTTCCTCACCCAAATAAGGCTTCAAATCTGCAATGTTAAAAGTGGGACTAACCCCAAAATCTGCAGGCAGCTCAAGTTTATATGCATTATCATTTATTTTCTCTAACACCTTAAAGGGACCATCAGCACGTGGCATTAGCTTTGATTTGCGCAAATCAGGAAATCTATCCTTACGCAAATGTAACCAAACAAGATCTCCAGGTGCAAACACAACATGTTTTCTACCCTTATCTCCAGCAAGTTTATATTTAGCATTCATACGCTCAATGTTTTCCTTAGTTAACTCATGCATTTTTAAAATCAATTCAGCACGTTGTTTAGCATCAAAATTAACCTTCTCCGAAGATGGAAGAGGCAACAAATCAATAGGTGCACGAGGTAGGAAACCATACACAACTTCAAAAGGGCACATCTTAGTAGTAGAATGCAATGAACGATTATAAGCAAATTCAAAATGAGGCAAGCATTCCTCCCACATTTTCTTATTATTCTTCAAAACAGCCCTAAGCATAGTAGACAACGTTCTATTGACTACTTCAGTTTGTCCATCAGTTTGGGGGTGACAAGTAGTACTAAAAAGCAGTTTAGTCCCCAACTTAGCCCATAAACATCTCCAAAAGTGGCTAAGAAATTTAGTATCACGATCTGAAACAATAGTATTTGGCACACCATGCAAGCGAATAATTTCACGAAAGAACAAATCAGCAACATTAACAGCATCATCACTTTCAAGCTCAAAAGTCTTATTAAAATCAGCAAGTTGGAGTAAAGGAGCATGTGTCAACTTATCTTTCAATACCGTGAAGGCTTCTTCCTGTGCGGTACCCCAAAGAAAAGGCACATCTTTCTTTGTAAGCTCATTGAGAGGTGCAGCAATGGTGCTGAAATCTCTCACAAAACGCCTATAGAATCCAGCGAGGCCAAGAAAACTCCTCACTTGTGTGACCGTTTTGGGCTGCGGCCAACTCTCAATAGCTTCAATCTTGGCTTTATCAACTTCAATTCCCTGTGGAGTAACAACATAGCCAAGAAAAGATACTCGGTCGGTGCAAAAGGTGCACTTCCCAAGGTTACCAAACAAACGTGCATCACGTAGAGCAATAAAAACAGCACGTAAATGTTCCAAATGTTCCTCCAAAGATCTGCTATAAATCAATATGTCATCAAAGTAAACTACCACAAATCGTCCAATGAAAGCACGTAAAACTTCGTTCATTAATCTCATGAAAGTACTAGGTGCATTAGTTAACCCAAAAGGCATGACTAACCACTCATATAATCCAAACTTAGTTTTAAATGCTGTTTTCCATTCATCTCCCAATTTCATACGAATTTGATGGTAGCCACTACGCAAATCAACTTTGGAGAATATTGTAGAGCCACTCAATGCATCAAGCATATCATCTAGCCTAGGAATAGGATGACGATAACGAATAGTAATATTATTAATGCCTCTACAATCAACACACATACGTGATGTACCATCCTTTTTCGGCACTAGAATAATAGGAACAGCACAAGGACTAAGGGATTCGCGTATATAACCTTTGTCGAGAAGCTCTTGTACTTGACGCATAATCTCCTTCGTCTCCTCTGGATTGGTACGGTATGGTGCACGGTTTGGCAGTGAAGCACCGGGAATTAAGTCGATCTGATGCTCAATCCCTCGAATAGGCGGTAATCCCGGTGGCACGTCTTGTGGAAAAACGTCAGCGAACTCCTGCAAAATGTTAGTGACAGCAGGAGGCAAAGAGGAAGGCACGTCCTCGAATGAAAATAATGCCTCTTTGCACACAAAAGCATAGCAAACAGATTTGCTGAAATCTAGCTCATCAATATCAGATTTGGTGGCAAATAAACATGCACGTTTCAATTTAATTTCAGAAGCAACACTAGATGGTTTATTATTAGGCTTCATTTGTTGCTCAAATTCTTTTGCCACAATCTGATTTTCACTCTTATTCTTCTCCTGTTGTGCTTTATTAGCTCTATTAATATCATCTTTCAAAATGGAATCAGGGGTCATAGGAAGCAAAGTAATATTTTTATCCTTATGAACAAGAGTATAGTGATTGTTTCTACCATGGTGTACAGAATTTTTATCAAATTGCCATGGTCTACCAAGTAATAAGGAACATGCTTGCATAGGTACCACATCACAATCAACATAATCAGCATATGTAGAGATACTAAAATGCACACGAACAGTACGTGTTACCTTAACCTTGCCGCTGTTGTTGAACCATTGGATGTAGTAAGGATGTGGATGTGGTCTTGTGGTGAGAGAAAGCTTCTCCACCATCTCGATGCTAGCCAAGTTGTTGCAGCTCCCTCCGTCTATGATGACGCGCACAGAACGTTCCTTCACAACTCCCTTGGTATGGAACAAATTGTGCCTCTGATTTTGCTCAGCTTGTGTGATCTGCACACTCAAAACACGTTGAGCAACTAAACATTCATACCTGTCAGCGTCTTCAGGAGCCATGTATTGCGTCTCATGATCAGAATCATCTCCACCATGTTCTTCACGTGTAATAAGAGCCAAAGTCTCCTCATCATAGTCACTAGCAGACTCATATCCACCATCCGCGGTAGCAATCATCACACGCGGAGATTTGCATTCTCTCGCATAATGACCTCCTCCCTTACAACGACGACAAATAATATCACTTGTGTGCCCTGTTGATGCCATGGAAGAAGAAGAACGCTGTGCAGGCCCCGTAGGTGCGCTCTTGGCGGATAATGGTGGTTGTGCCTGTTTTCTTGTATCATGGCTGGAGGTGGCACCGGATGGAGGTGCTGGTGCAGTTGAAGTAGAAGATGCACGTGGTGTCCATGATGAAGGTCGGCCCGTAGAAAAGTTATTTCGCCCCAATGCTTGTCGATCCTGCACTTCACGTTCAGCTTTACAAGCAAGATGGAATAAACGAGTGATATTAGTATACTCCTTATAGTCTAGAATGGTCTGAATCTCTCTATTTAATCCACCCAGAAAACGTGCAAGCATAGCTTCATTCTCCTCAACAATACCACATCTAATCATGCCAGTTTGTAATTCCTGATAATATTCTTCTACAGAATTTTTCCCTTGTCTTAAACGCTACAATTTTTGAAGCAATTCACGTTGATAATATGGTGGAACCCAACGCGTACGCATAGCAGTTTTCAAAGCAGCCCAAGTAGTTGGAATAGGATATAATCTATAATGTTCAGACCACCATACACATGCAAAACTAGTGAAAGCACAAACAGCAGCAGCAACTCGTCTCTCCTCAGGATATTGTAAACATGTAAATTGTTGTTTACTTTCTAACTCCCAAGTAAGATATATATCAGGAACATATCTACCCTCAAATGGTGGAATATTCAATTTCAGTTTAGGAATATGGACATCAACTCGTACCTGAGGTGGTGGTGCAGGCCTACCATTACGAATATATACCTGAGGTCGACCTGCTGGTGGTGGTACAGGTGGCTGCACGTAGTGCTGATTTTGATCAACCTCATCCTCATAATCTCCCACATAATCATCCTCCTCCGCATCAGCAGCAGGAGCCACAGAAGTATCAACAGCAGCACCAACAGTTTGGCCAAACGCAAGAGGAACACGTATTGCTCGGCGGAGGTCTGTTTCGCGACGTGGAGGTAGTCGTTGTTGTTGTTGTTGGAGAGGTGCGTTAGGTGCAGCGGGTGGTGGTGGTGGAAGACGCGCGAGCAATTCATTAAACTTGTTATCGAGCTTTCTTTCGAACGTCTTCTCAAGGCCAGTGATCTTCTCCATGGCCTCTTCAAAATTGTTCAGCACATCTTGCACCTGTTCAGTCATCATTTGCTGAAACTTATCATGAAGCTCCTTGTTCGATAAATTCTCCCAGTCAATCTCGTCGGCTTGTGATCCTGGCATGGTTAGCAGCAATAGAAACACACAAGAATATGATCCTACAGACTACGAACAAGTGGTGGTGGTGGGTGTCACAAATCCGTCAAGCAAAACTCAAATTCTTACCAGTTCTTACCCAGCAACAGGCGGTGATCGGCAACCATTGTAGTCAAAACTCTCAAAGCTTGGAT
>NW_025230105.1:3155-16503 GCF_018294505.1 Triticum aestivum | reverse complement strand
AGCAAAAAGTAAATAAAGTAAATAAAGTGCATCAAGGTGGCCCAATCCTTTATGTAGCAAAGGATAAGCCTGGGAAAATTCTAATAATGAGGAAGGAGCTCCCGAGGACACATTGGGAATTATCGTCAAGCTAGTTTTCATCACGTTCATAAGATTCGCGTTCGGTACTTTGATAATTTGATATGTGGGTGGACCGGCACTTGGGTACTGCCCTAACATGGACAAGCATCCCACTTATGATTAACCCCTATTGCAAGCATCCGCAACTACAAAAAGGAGTATTAAGGTAAACCTAACTACAACATTAAACATATGGGTCCATATCAACCCCTAACGAAGCAATGCATAAAGTAGGGTTTAAGCTTCTGTCACTCTAGCAACCCATCATCTACTTATTACTTCCCTATTCCTTCCTCTAGGCCCAAATAATGGTGAAGTGTCATGTAGTCGACGTTCACATAACACCACTAGAGGAGATACAACATACATCTCATCAGAATATCGAACGAATACCAAATTCACATGACTACTAACAGCAAGACTTCACCCATGTCCTCAGGAACAAACATAACTACTCACAAAGCATATTCATGTTCATAATCAGAGGAGTAATAATGTGCATAAAGGATCTGAACATATGATCTTTCACCAAGTAAACCAATTAGTATCAACTACAAGGAGTAATCAACACTACTAGCAACCCACAGGTGCCAATTTGTGGTTTTGATACAAGATTGGATACAAGAGATGAACTAGGGTTTTGAGATGAGACGGTGCTGGTGAATACGTTGATGGAGATTGGCCCCCTCCCGATGATAGGATCGTTGGTGATGACGTTGGTTATGATTTCCCCCTCCCGGAGGGAAGTGTCCCTAGAAGAACAGCTCCGCTAGAGCCCTAGATTGATTCCGCCTCGTGGCGGCGGAGTTTCGTCCCGTAATCTTGCCCACGATTTTTTCCAGGGGAAAACCCTTCATATAGCAGAAGATGGACGCCGGAGGCCCACCAGGGGGCCCAGGAGATAGGGGGCCGCGCCCTATAGGGGGAGGGGCGCGCCCCCTATCTCCTGGACAGGGTGTGGCCCCCCTAGCCTATTTCTTTCACTCATAAATTCTTAATAAATCCAAAAAGTTGTTTCGTGGAGTTTCAGGACTTTGGGAGTTGTGCAGAATAGGTTTCCAATGTTTGCTCCTTTTCCAGCCAGAATTCCAGCTGCCGGCATTCCCCCTCTTCATGGTAAACCTTGTAAAATAAGAGAGAATAGCCATAAGTATTGAGATATAATGTGTAATAACAGCCCATAATGCAATAAATATTGATATAAAAGCATGATGCAAAATGGACGTATCAACTCCCGCAAGCTTAGACCTCGCTTGTCCTCAAGCAGAAGCCGAAATCGAAAAATATGTCCACATGTTTAGAGATAGAGGTGTCGATAAAAATAAAATACGAACATGAGGGCATCATGATCATTCTAATAACAGCAACATATATGGATTTTGTCATATGATTTCCTATGTTCAAGTAATAAGCAATTCACAATGTCAAGTATGGTTCAAAAACTTCATTGGGAACTAACAAACTGTAATCTCAGTCATTGAAGCAATCGCAATTTACCGTAACATCAGAAAGATTCTATAATAGAGCTTTTCAGCAAGCTCACATACTCAACCATCTCGTAGTCCCCTATAATTGTTAACACTCACGCAATACTTGTGGTTATAAAGTTTCAGCCGGACACTAAGAAAGATAGGGGCTTATTATGTTGCCTCCCAACATATTCACCTTTAGGTGATGTCAACAATAATAGCCTATGCCAACTTACATCCAATTGGATATATGTATCATGATCTTTCAAACACGAGGAGCTTGCCAAAGGATAAAATGAAAAAGGGAAAGATGAAGATCACCTTGACTCAAGCGTAAAGTAAAAACATAAAGTAAAAGAAAGGCCCTTCGCAGAGGGAAGCAGAGGTTGTCATGCGCTTTTAGGGTTGATGCATGAAATCTTAATGCAAAAGAACATCACTTTATATTGCCCCTTGTATGTGGACCTTTATTATGCAGTCCGTCGCTTTTATTACTTCCACAACAAGTTCGTACAAAGCTTATTTTCTCTGCACTAATAAGTCATACATATTTAGAGAGCAATTTTTATTGCTTGCACCGATGACAACTTACTTGAATGATCTTACTCAATCCATAGGTAGGTATGGTGGACTCTCATGGCAAAACTGGGTTTGAGGATATTTGGAAGCACAAGTAGTATCTCTACTTGGTGCTAGGAATTTGGCTAGCATGACGGGGAAAGTCAAGCTCAACATGTTTGGAAGGTCAATGACAATATACTTTAACTGAGATGTCGGAAAACATAAACCATTACATTGTCTTCCTTGTCCAACATCAACTCTTTTAGGATGTCATAATTAATGAGTGCTTCACAATCATAAAAGATGTCCAAGATAATATATCTATATGTGAACCCCTCTTTCCTTATCACTTCCTATTAATTGCAACGATGACCAAGGCTACGTTCATCAACTCTCAACAATTTTTATGCCTCATACATTCTATGTGTGAAGTTATCACTATCCATAAGATCAATATGAACTCTTTTGTTCTTTCTACTTTCTCAAGATCATAGCAACAAAGCAAAGCCCTTGACTCAACACTAATCTTTATTATAGATAGCACACAGACTCACTTACATAAAGGGATCACAATGCAAAACTCAAAACTACTTGAAATCAAAACTTTGAACTAATAGATCAAAATACTACTAAAAGGATCGAACTAAATAAAGCGGTAAAGATAGGAGTGTGATGGTGATACGATACCGGGGCACCTCCCCCAAGCTTGGCAGTTGCCAAGGGGAGTGCCCATACCCATGGGATTATTTCTCCTTCTTCACAGTTGGTGTTATGATCTTCTTGGCGATGATGCCCTTCAGGATACTGTTCTCCTCCTCGAGCTTATTGACTTGTCGTTTGAGGTCCAAAATTTCTTTACGGAGCTTGCCCGTAACGGCCAAAGCTACTTTTACCCAAGGATGCCGCATAGCTTCTAGAGAACACGTGAAACTCTTTTTCATATTTTCACAAGAAAGAAATCTAGAGTTGGAAGGGATGACCGAGGCAGGGACAACCAGGCTAGGTAGTTCCCCTATAGTGAAATTTGCTTGGGGACGAGAGGTGACTTCTTGATCTTCCTCCATGGCATCTATCCTTTACAAATCAGCCTCCATCTCATCCTCCGTTGATGGTCCAAAGCGATAGGCATCGCCGTTTGCTCCTAGACCTGGCGTTGGGTGAGACACTCGGCTCTCCCCAACTGATTCCTGAGAAGACATCTTGCTTTATTCTGCAACAGGAACAACTCGAAACGAAAACTGAGGATATTTGCGTGATACGGTGGTCAAAACCTTCGGGAGTATATATAATGAATTTTTACCGACCAAAATACGTAACATACAAGAAAACGGAGTCCGAGAGGCACACGAGGTGCCCACGAGACAGGGGGGCACGCCCTACAGGGGGGGGCGCCCTCCTCTCTCGTGGGAGCCTCGTGTCCCTTTCGGACTACTTCTTTCTTTCTAAAATTCTGAAATAATCCAAAACCGATAGAAATTGCCATTAGAGTTGTTTTGGAGTTGGTATACTTACCGTACCATGTACCTATGCCTTTTCGGAGTCTGGAACATTCTGGAAAGTGTCTCTTATGTATTCCTCTGGGGTTATGGTTTCAATAATATTAGTTTCAACATTGATAGGATTACCTGAAATATAATGCTTGATTCTTTGACCATTAACCACCCTCGGATTTGTGCCTTCAAATTTGTTGATTTTTATAGCACCAGAACGATAGACCTCCTCGATAACGTAGGGACCTTCCCATTTTGAGAGAAGTTTTCCTGCAAAAAATCTTAAATGAGAGTTGAACAATAACACATAATCTCCTACGTTAAACTCACGCTTTTGTATCCTTTTATCATGCTAGCGTTTGACTTTTTATTTGAAAAGCTTAGCATTCTCATATGCTTGGGTTCTCCATTCATCAAGTGAGATAATATCAAATAACCTTTTCTCGCCGGCAAGTTTGAAGTCATAATTAAGCTCTTTAATAGCCCAATATGCTTTATGTTCAAGTTCAAGAGGTAAATGACATGTTTTTCCATAAACCATCTTATATGGAGACATACCCATAGGATTTTTGTATGCAGTTCTATAGGCCCATAATGCATCATCAAGTTTTTTGGACCAATTCTTTCTAGATCTATTCACAGTCTTTTGCAAAATTAATTTGAGCTCTCTATTGCTCAACTCTACTTGACCACTAGACTGCGAGTGATAAGGAGATGCAATTGTATGATTGACATCATACTTAGCAAGCATCTTACGAAAAGCACCATGAATAAAGTGTGAACCACCATCAGTCATAAGATATCTAGGGACTCCAAACCTCAGAAAAATAACTTCTTTAAGCATTTTAGTAGAAGTGTTATGATCAACACTACTATTGGAATAGCTTCTACCCACTTAATAACGTAATCAACAACAACTAAAATATGTGTATAACCATTGGAGGCAGGAAAAGGTCCCATATAATCAAAGCCCCAAACATCAAATGGTTCAATTACAAGAGAATAATTCATAGGCATTTCTTGACGTCTACTGATGTTACCTATTCTTTGACATTCATCACAAGATACGACAAACTTAAGAGCATCTTTGAAAAGAGTAGGCCAATAAAAACCAGATTGTAGTACCTTGTGTGCAGTTCTATCTCCAGCGTGGTGTCCTCCATAAGATTCAGAGTGACACTTGCGTAGGATTTGTTCCTGTTCATGCTCAGGCACACAACGTCTAATAATACCATCTACTCCTTCTTTATAAAGGTGTGGATAATCCCAGAAGTAATGTCTTAAATCATAAAAGAACTTTTTCTTTTGCTGGTATGTGAAACTAGGCGATATATATTTAGCAACAATGTAATTAGCATAATCAGCATACCAAGGAGCAGTACGAGAAGCATTGACGACCGCTAATTGTTCATCAGGAAAGCTATCATTAATAGGCAGTGGGTCATCAAGAACATTCTCTAACCTAGACAAGTTGTCCGCAACGGGGTTCTTAGCTCCCTTTCTATCAATAATATGTAAGTCAAATTCTTGGAGCAAGAGAACCCATCTAATGAGTCTAGGCTTAGTATCTTTCTTTTCCATAAAATATTTAATAGAAGCATGATCAGTGTGAATAGTAACTTTGGAATCAACAATATAAGGTCTAAACTTATCACATGCAAACACAACTGCTAAGAATTCTTTTTCAGTGGTAGCATAATTTCTCTGGGCAGTATCAAGAGTCTTACTAGCATACTGGATAACATTCAATTTCTTCTCGACTCTTTGCCCTAAAAGAGCACCTACAACACAATCACTAGCATCACACATAATTTCAAAAGGTAAATTCCAATCAGGTGGCTGAACAATAGGTGGAGTGATCAAAGCTTTCTTAAGTGTTTCAAATGCTTCTACACAATCATCATCAAAGACAAAAGAAATATATTTTTGCAATAAGTTAGTCAGAGGCCTAGAGATTTTAGAAAAGTCCTTAATGAACCTCCAAAGGCATGACCAAGGAAACTTCTTATACCTTTTATGTCCTTGGGACATGGCATCTTTTCAATAGCATCAACTTTAGCTTTATCAACTTCAATACCTCTCTCGGAGATCTTGTGTCCCAAGACAATGCCTTCATTAACCATAAAGTGACACTTTTCCCAAATTAGGACAAGACTAGTGTCTTTGCATCTCTGCAAAACTCGATCAAGGTTGCTCAAACAATCATCAAAAGAGGATCCATAGACGGAGAAGTCATCCATGAATACCTCACAAATCTTTTCACAAAAATCAGAAAATATAGCCATCATGCATCTTTGAAAGATAGCAGGTGCATTGCATAAACCAAAAGACATACGTCTATAAGAAAAAGTACCAAAAGGGCAAGTAAAAGTAGTTTTAGATTGATCCCCCACTGATACAGGTATCTGATAGAAACCAGAATAACCATCTAGAAAGCAAAAATGTGTGTGTTTGGATAGCCTTTCTAGCATTTGATCAATAAAAGGTAAAGGGTAATGATCTTTCTTAGTAGCTTTATTTAACTTACGGAAATCAATTACCATCCTATAGCCTGTAATAATTCTTTGCGGGATCAATTCATCTTTATCATTAGGAACAACGGTAATACCTCCCTTTTTAGGGACACAATGGACAGGTCTTACCCATTCACTATCAGCAACGGAATAAATAATACCTGCCTCAAGGAGTTTTAGTATCTCCTTTCTTACCACTTCCTTCATTTTGGGATTTAATCGTCTTTGAGGATCTCTAACTGGTTTAGCATCTTTCTCCACGGAAATTTTGTGTTGACATAATGTGGGACTAATGCCCTTAAGATCATCCAGGGTATATTCAATAGCCGCTCGATGCTTCTTCAGAGTTTTCAATAATCTTTCTTCTTCTTTCTCTGAAAGGTTAGCACTAATAATAACAGGATATATTTCTTTTTCATCAAGGTAAGCATACTTAAGATTATCAGGTAACGGTTTGAGTTCAAACACGGGATCACCCTTCGGTGGAGGGGGATCCCCAAGAATTTTAATAGGAAGATTATGTTTCAGCATAGGTTCTTGTTTAAGGAACACTTCATCTATTTCTTCCCTTTCCTTCATAAACATATTGTTTTCATGGTCTAGCAAATATTGTTCTAACGGATCAGTTGGAGGAACAACAATGGAAGCAAGACCAATAATTTCATCCTTACTAGATGGTTCCTTTTCACGATGTTGTCTGCTAAATTTGGCAAAATTAAACTCATGAGACATACCATCTATGCCAACAATGACTATATTCTTTTCACAATCAATATTAGCACTAGCAGTATTCAAGAAGGGTCTACCAAAAATAATGGGACAAAAATCATCTTGTGGGGAACCAAGAACAAGAAAATCAGCATGGTATTTAATCTTCCCACACAAGACTTCAACATCTCTAACAATCCCAATAGGTTTAATGGTGTCCCTATTGGCAAGCTTAATAGTAACATCAATATCTTCTAATTCAACAGGTGCAATATCATGCATAATTTCTTTATAAAGATCATAAGATATCGCATTAGCACTAGCACCCATATCACATAAGCCATGATAACAATGATCTCCTATTTTAACAGAAATAACAGGCGTGCCTACAACAGGTCTACGGGTCTTAGTATCGGGTCTAGCAATATTAGCAGTTTCACCCACAAAAGAGATAACATGCCCATCTAAGTCTTCATCCAAGTGATCTTTAATCATAGCAATACCAGGTTCAACATTAATTTGCTCAGGAGGTGTATAAGTCCTAGTATTACTCTTACGAGCAACAGTCGAAGCTTTAACATGATCTTTTATCCTAACAGGAAAAGGAGGTTTTTCGACATAAGCAGTAGGAATAATGGGATCACTATATGTAATAGTCTTTTCTTCGACTGTAATAGGTGCAACTACTTTCACTTCAATAGGAGGATTATATTTAAACCACTTCTCTTTAGGGAGATCAACGTGAGTAGCAAAAGTTTCACAAAAAGTAGCTACTATCTCAGAGTCAAGTCCATACTTAGAGCTAAATCCACGAAAAGCATCAGTATCCATAAAAGATTTAACACAATCAAACTTAGGTGTCATACCTGAATCCTTACCATCATCGGAACCCCAACCTTCAGAATTGCATTTAATTCTTTCCAATAAGTCTCATTTGAAATCAATAGTCTTCAGCATATAGGAACCAGCACAGGAAGTATCAAGCAAGTTGCGATTATCAAGAGAAAGCCGAGCATAAAAATTCTGAATAATCATTTCCCGAGAGAGCTCATGATTGGGGCATGAATACAACATTGACTTAAGCCTCCCCCAAGCTTGAGCGATGCTTTCTACTTCGCGAGGCCAGAAATTATATATGTAATTATGATCACGATGAACAAGATGCATATGATAGAACTTCTGGTGAAATTCCAACTTCAATCGCTTATAATTCCAAGATCACGTATCATCACATAGCCTATACCATGTCATTGCATCTACCTTCAAAGATAAAGGGAAGACCTTCCTTTTGACAACATCATCGGGAATACATGCAAGCTTAAATAATCCACAAACTTCATCCACAAAGATAAGGTGTAAGTTGGGATGCAATGTTCCGTCTCCTGCAAAAGGATTAGCTAGCAGTTTTTCTATCATATCCGAAGGAATCTCAAAGTGAATATTTTCATAAGGTTCAGTAGGTTGAGGAGCATCTCTTTGTTCTTCTGGTTGGGGTGAAGATACCCCAAACAAGCTCTTCAAAGGATTAGTTTCCATAGTGACAAGTAACAAAAATTTCAGCACACTAAATAAATGTTTCCATACCAAGTTCCACTCACCAAGAGCACTACGCTCCCCGGAAACGGCGCCAGAAAAGAGTCTTGATGACCCACAAGTGTAAGGGATCTATCGTAGTCCTTTCGATAAGTAAGAGTGTCGAACCCAACGAGGAGCAGAAGGAAATGATAAGTGGTTTTCAATAAGGTTTTCTCTGAAAGCACTGAAATAATAGGTGATAGATAGTTTTGTGATAAGATAAATAGTAACGAGCAAAAAGTAAATAAAGTAAATAAAGTGCAGCAAGGTGGCCCAATCCTTTATGTAGCAAAGGATAAGCCTGGACAAATTCTAATAATGAGGAAGGAGCTCCCAAGGACACATTGGGAATTATCGTCAAGCTAGTTTTCATCACGTTTATAAGATTCGCGTTCGGTACTTTGATAATTTGATATGTGGGTGGACCGACACTTGGGTACTGCCCTAACATGGACAAGCATCCCACTTATGATTAACCCCTATTGCAAGCATCCGCAACTACAAAAAGGAGTATTAAGGTAAACCTAACCACATCATTAAACATATGGGTCCATATCAACCCCTAACAAAGCAACGCATAAACTAGGGTTTAAGCTTCTGTCACTCTAGCAACCCATCATCTACTTATTACTTCCCTATGCCTTCCTCTAGGCCCAAATAATGCTGAAGTGTCATGTAGTCGACGTTCACATAATACCACTAGAGGAGAGACAACATACATCTCATCAAAATATCAAATGAATACCAAATTCACATGACTACTAATAGCAAGACTTCACCCATGTCCTCAGGAACAAACGTAACTACTCGCAAAGCATATTCATGTTCATAATCGGAGGAGTAATAATGTGCATAAAGGATGTGAACATATGATCTTCCACCCAGTAAACCAATTAGTATCAACTACAAGGAGTAATCAACACTACTAGCAACCCACAGGTACCAATTTGTGGTTTTGATACAAGATTGGATACAAGAGATGAACTAGGGTTTTGAGATGAGTTGGTGCTGGTGAAGATGTTGATGGAGATTGACCCCCTCCCGATGAGAGGATCATTGGTGATGATGTTGGTGATGATTTCCCCCTCCCGGAGGGAAGTGTCCCTGGCAGAACAGCTCCGCCAGAGCCCTAGATTGATTCCGCCAAGGTTCTGCCTCGTGGCGGCGGAGTTTCGTCCCGTAAGCTTGCCGACGATTTTTTCCAGGGGAAAACGCTTCATATAGCAGAAGATGGACGCCGAAGGCCCACCAGGGGGCCCAGGAGATAGGGGGCCGCGCCCTATAGGGGGGGCGCCCCCTGTCTCCTGGACAGGGTGTGGGCCCCCTAGCCTATTTCTTTCGCTCATAAATTCTTAATAAGTCCAAAAAGTTGTTTCATGGAGTTTCAGGACTTTTGGAGTTGTGCAGAATAGGTTTCCAATGTTTGCTCCTTTTCCAGCCAGAATTCCAGCTGCCGGCATTCCCCCTCTTCATGGTAAACCTTGTAAAATAAGAGAGAATAACCATAAGTATTGAGATATAATGTGTAATAACAACCCATAATGCAATAAATATTGATATAAAAGCATGATGCAAAATGGACGTATCAAGTATCAACCATGACATCACAACTTTGGGTTGCAGAAAAGATCACCCCAATTTTAGCCAAAACACGAAACACTACTGCCAAGAAACTCAAAGTAGACTTGGAAAAGATGTACCCCATTAAACTGAAATATACCACAGTGTGGAAGGCAAAACAAAGGACAATGAAAAATTTATATGGTGATTGGGCAAATACATTTAGGATGCTTTACAACTTTAAAGCAGAGGTGGAAAAGAGGTCACCTGGCAGTGTTGTGGAGATAGATATAGAGGTATCAGCCAAAGGTGAAGTCAAGTTCTCCAAGTTTTTTATGGATTTGAAGCCTTGCATAGATGGCTTCAAAGCAGGGTGCCGTCCATATTTGAGCATAGACTCATCATTTTTGACAGGCAAGTGGAATGGTCAGTTGGCAGCATGCAATGCTCTAGATGGACACAACTGGATGTTTTTTATTGTTGTTGGCTTGTTTCAGTCAGAAACAGAGGCTTCATGGACATGGTTCATGATCCAATTGAAAAGATGCCTAGGGCCAGTGTCACCTTTGGCTATACACACAGATGCATGTAAGGGCTTGAAAATTCAGTGAAAATTGTTTTCCCACATGCTGAGCAGAGGGAGTGCTTCGGTCATTTGTCGATGAATTTGATCAAAAAATTTAGAGGAGAAGAATTTGGGAGCATGTGGCCAGCAGCAAGATCTTACACTAGACAGACACACAAATATCACCTTGAGAAGATAATGGCAGCATGTGATGAGTTTGGTCCATGGCTGAACACCTACCATTCTTTGTTATGGTAAACGTCAGCATTCAACACTGCCATCAAGTGTGACCACATCAACAAAAATTTGGCAGAGAGTTTCAACAACAAGGTGAAGGAGTTAAAAGATTTGCCTGTGCATGACATGGTTGACCAAATCAGGATCATGCTCATCCGGTTGTGGGAATTGAGAAGAAGGATAGGTGATTGTCTGCAAGGTGATAAGCTTCCAGCAGTGGTACAACAGGTGGTCAATAGGAGCAGATGTCTTTCACATTTGTTTGTTGAAAAATCTTCACCTTGTGGTGCTGAAGTTAGAGATAACAAAACTGGAAGGAGACATGTTGTTAACACTGAATTGCATGATTGCACTTGCGTCGAGTGGCAACACATTGGTAAACCATGTGAGCATGCCAGTCTTTTCTTAGCATCCCAACCGAAGATAAACATGCACCCATATCTGCATGAATATTATTCGGTAGCAAGATTCAAAGCTGCATATGCTACTCCAATTCCAACACTTACAGATCAGTCTCAGTGGCCTGAAGTGGACATTGAATTTTCCATGTGTCCTTCCTTGACGAAAAGAAAGGCTGGCAGGCCTAAACAGAGTAGATTCAAGGCATGGTTTGAGAAAGGTGGGAGTGGTAAGAAGGGAAAGAAAGATGAAAAGCCAAAAAGGGCCCAAAAAGGTAACAAAAACAGATGCAAGTTGTGCCAGGAACTTGGGCACAGAGTGGGATCTGTCAAATGACGTTACACTCCTAATAAGCCAAAGTATGTTCTTGTTTATTTGTCCTTGTTTTGATTTGGTGCTTTTTTCCAATTACTATATCTATAAGATTTTCCCAATGGCCAGGAGGAAGCGAGCAAGTCAGCCCCTTGTTGTTGAACAATGTTGGCCAACAAAAAAAGCAAGAGTCAATGGAGGTAGAAAGAAGAGAAGTGTGCCTAAGCCTGAGCAGACTGAAGAAAATCCTGCTGCAGTCAACATTCAGACTGAAGAAACTGATGTGGAGGTGCACATCGAAGAAACTGAACCTGAGCGTGTCGAGGTTCAGACTGAAGAAACTAAACCTGAGCGTGTCGAGGTTCAGACTGAAGAAACCCATGTTGAGGTACACACCAAAGAAACTGAAACTGGTGTCAACATTGAGACTGAAGACATTGATCACGAGGGTGTTGGCGAGGTGTTGACAAGACCAGTGAAGAAAACCAAGATGATCAGTGAACTTGTGTGTGTAGTAGAACCAAAAACAAGAAGGGCTAAGGCGAAGAAGGGCACACGACGTGGTAGGAAGAAGTAGAACAGAGAACAGTTTGAAAATTTGGGGCATGTAATAATATTTGTAACTTGGTGTGTACTGGTAGTCACTATGTATCCCCATATTTCTATTCGAACTTGTTTGTCTAAACCAGCCAAATATAATTTAAATTTAAATTTAAATTTGGGTTATTGATGTTTTAGTGCTATCTAAAGTACCTCAACTGAAATATGTTTGCTTGGTGATCATTCCGAGCCCTTTTGGTAAATTGAACTCATAGTCATGAAAAGTGTGTTTCAAATGACCTCCAAAGGTAGGGTAAACGGCCTCATATTTAAGCAAGTTTTTTTGGCACCTTGTCTAAACCAGCCAAATAATTTTTCTACACATCTATTCTACCTATATAGTGTAAATCTAAAGTCTCACTATTTATTGAATTAATTTTCTATTATTTTCTTTTCTTTTTGAAAAAAAGGTTTAATAGAAACTTATATATAAAACAAGTTTAAAACATGAAAATGAGAAAAGTAAGTTAAGATCTTTCTTAGTCAATCCAAAATGAAGTTTTGGTGAGGTTTTCACACTTTTCATTTTCAAAACCCCACCTACTCTCGGGTGCGCTCTACTCTCTCCCTTGAACTCCATACTACATTGTCCGAGGAATGACAATTTTGTGAAGGGTTTTTCGTAAAAATGTATGTAAACCATATTTATATTTTTTTCTCGTTACTATACGACATAATAAGACTATGTGCGCAAGTTTCTTTTTTTTATTTTTTATTTGAATTAGTTATGCTCAACCCTAATCAGTCAAAACCTCTCAAAACCCCTCTCAAAACCCCTCAAAACCCCGCACACTACCGGGTCGTTGATCTTTGTGTGTGGACGGTTGAGATCAGGCGCTAGTATTAGCTACAGTGTGCATCGATCCGCATGAGACGCGCTGATTGGTTGGATCGGTGGGGTCTGGATCAGCCTCTCTCGTTGGGGCATCAGGATCGTTCATTTGAATCCAACATCAAGAGTTGACGCAGTGCATGGACCAAGCCTACGCAGTGCCCTTTCCATCATTGCATGCGTGCCCGTGCCCACCCGCAACATGCATGCCCACCCGCAGAACTGCGCCCATGCGTTGCATGCATGCCCTTGACGTAGCCCTGCTCCGCCACCTCCAACGACGCAGTAAGCTGTCGCATGCCTACCATTAGAACCAATGCAGCGTCGCATCAAAGCATGCACCCGGCCACAATGCAGCAGCATGATGAAGACAACCAAAAAGCCAACGCTGCATGGCGTGCCGTGCA
>NW_025230105.1:0-3072 GCF_018294505.1 Triticum aestivum | reverse complement strand
GGGGGGGCGACTTCCTATCTGCCGCATTATGCGGCAGAATGTCCAGGCTTCGCATATGGCAGTCCCTCGACTGGGCTGGCCCAGGAAGGCAGCGAGCAGTGTAAAACATAAATGATTAGAAACGGAGCGCTTCACCCAGGATTCGAACCGCGACCGCGAGACTATAGACATACCTAGCTAGCCACTACGCCAGACTCTGTACGCTGGTCAAAGTGCAATGCGAGTCCTTTAGACCTATCATATCTAAGGAATCGGATTATTTTTCCTTTTTCCTATCATTTGTTGTAAATTCTGAATATATTATTTGAAAAGTACGAACGTTTTTTACAGAACACAAACTAGTTTTCAAAAAGATTTAGCAATTTTTCGAATTTTTAACCAAATTTGAAAAACAGGAATAACTTTGAAGTTGTGGACAAATATTGAAAAACAGGAACATTAATTAAAATTACGATCAATTTTTTATAAAACGAAAAATGTTCTTAGAAAATGTGAACAATTTTCTGAATAGTGATTTGTTTTAAAAACATAAACATTTTTTGAACTGGTGAACAAATCTTGAAAAAACAGGAACATTTTCTAAATCCCGAACATTTTTTGAATTTATAGAACAAAATTTTGAAATTGAGAACAAAATTTAAACATAAATATTTTCTAAAAGTACGAACATTTTTTGAATTTGGAGAACAAATTTTGAAACGAAGAACAAATTTGGACAATTTCTTAAAGCATGAACATTTTTTGAATCTTGAGAACAAATTTTGAAACAGAGAACAAATTTGGAAGCATGAACAATGTATTAAAGCACGAACATTTTTTGAACATAAATATTTAAAAACATAAACATTTTTTGAACTGGTGAACAAATCTTGAAAAAACAGGAACATTTTCTAAATTCCGAACATTTTTTGAATTTAGAGAACAAAATTTTGAAATTGAGAACAAAATTTAAACATAAATAAATTAAAAAAGTAGGAACATTTTTTGAATTTGGAGAACAAATTTTGAAACGAAGAACAAATTTGGACAATTTCTTAAAGCATGAACATTTTTTGAATCTTGAGAACAAATTTTGAAACAGAGAACAAATTTGGAAGCATGAACAATGTATTAAAGCACCAACATTTTTTGAACATAAATATTTTAAAACATAAACATTTTTTGAACTGGTGAACAAATCTTGAAAAAATAGGAACATTTTCTAAATTCCGAACATTTTTTGAATTTAGAGAACAAAATTTTAAAATTGAGAACAAAATTAAAACATAAATATTTTCTAAAAGTACGAACATTTTTTGAATTTGGAGAACAAATTTTGAAACGAAGAACAAATTTGGACAATTTCTTAAAGCATGAACATTTTTTGAATCTTGAGAACAAATTTTGAAACAGAGAACAAATTTGGAAGCATGAACAATGTATTAAAGCATGGACATTTTTTGAATATTTAGAACAAATTTTCGAACAGAGAACAAATTTGAAAATACCAAACAAATTTGGAAGCGCGAACATTTTTTGAACAATTTTTGAGAAATGCATACAGTTTTTGAATTTATGAAAAAAATTGAAAACACGAATTGTTTTCAAATTCTGAACATTTTTGTAAAAGCGCGAACATTTTCCAAAAAATGCGAACATTTTTTGAAAAAGAAAATATAAACTTGAAAAAAAACGAAACAGAAATAGAAAAAGAAAAAAAACCGGTTCAGGAACCTTCTAGAAGGTTCCCAAAACCGGAAAAAACCAGCTGGAAACCTCTAAAATGTTCCCAAAACCGGGAGCGCTGGAACCGTTCAACGGGCCGGCCCGTTGCGTCGCTGCTCGGTCGCTCGCCTGTGCGAAGCGCCGGCAGTTTGACGCAAGGAGCAGCATATAGGATTTTCCCTGTGGGGGTGCACATGTTGCACCCCCTTGGGCTCGGGCCTGGGTATATTAATACCAACTTGGCGCTTGAAAATGTCATCACGCCCAAATCCAATCCCCTCATCACCTCGAGCTACTTTTTCAAATGGTTGGGTGCTGCAGATCGACTGCGCCGAGGAGGACGGCATCGTGGTGTTCCAGGGCGGCAGCAGGGTGAAGGCAGACGCCATCGTGCACTACACTGGTACCTGCATATTGTATAAAATTAGTTACTCCCTCCGTTTCATAATGTAGTGCCTATAGATTTTTGCAAAAGTCAAACAATACAAACTTTGACCATATTTATAGAGAAAAGTAGGTACATCTAGAATACCAAATGGACATCATTGGATACATCACGAGTTATATTTTCAGAATGTATATGTTTGATATTGTAGATGTAGACAGTTTTCTCTATACACTTGGTCAAATTTGGCAAAGTTTGACTTTCACAAAAATCTATAGGCACTACATTGTGGAATGAAAGGAGTACCAAATTATGCTTGTAGTGGAGATCGATGTTAACCGATGGAGATGTGCTCGTCGTAGGTACAAGTACAGCTTCTCGTTCTTCGGCGACGACTCTGCTATCACGGTGGACGACAACCGCGTCGGCCCGCTGTACAAGCACGTGTTCCCGCCGCGGCTGGCCCCTAGCATCTCCTTCGTCGGACTGCCATTCAAGGGATTCCTTTTCCCAGTGTTCCAGCTCCAGAGCAGCTGGGTGGCCGGGGTTCTGTCGGGGAGGATCGAGCTCCCGTCGTCAGAGCAGATGACGCAGGACGTGGCGTCCTTCTACTCAGACATGGAGGCCCGCGGACACTCAAAGAGGTTCACCCACGACCTGGGCGTAGGCACATTCGAGTACGAGGATTGGCTGGTTGAGCGGTGCGGGCTGGAGAGGATCGAGGAGTGGAGGAAGGAGATCTATGTCGCGGCGAGAGGCAGGGTGAGGGACCAGCCGGACAGCTACCGGGACAAGTGGGATGACGACGCCCAACTGTTGGAGCAAGCGCAACGTGAGATCTCGCCAAGTTCTGATCTTACCTCATCGAGGGCTACTTGCGGTTCGGCTTATTCGGAAATGGAATGGTTGATGATATGAAGGACCTTATTTTGTTTGGACAAAAATATTTTAAATATAAGTATAAATAAAAGAGTGCACTAGCC
>NW_025230104.1:15947-16505 GCF_018294505.1 Triticum aestivum | reverse complement strand
GGTTTCGGACGAGAACTCATCTGTTACACGGCCACTTCAATGTTTCTTAAACTTATTTGAACTCCAGCCTATTTTTGCGTTCAGTATGCATCATTCAAAGCGATGCCATCAATTTCCAACACGTTCTGACATCATTTGCTGTTTTTCAGTCATTTACCGATTTGTTTAGAGAGCTAAATGACGGTGAAATTGAAAATCACTACAAAATGAACTCTGAAAATGTTGGAACTTGGCATGGTATCATCATTTCGCCCGCATAACATGTGCAAAAGAGTAGAGACGGTCACGGCGAAAACTGGACGCACCTCGTGTACAAACTGGACAATCTCTTTCGGAGTATCAGGGTTTCGGACGAGAACTCATCTGTTACACGGGCACTTCAATGTTTTTTAAACTTATTTGAACTCCAGCCTATTTTTGCATTTAGTATGCATCATTCCAAGCGACGTCATCAATTTCCAACATGTTCTGACATCATTTGCTGTTTTTCAGTCATTTACTGATTTGTTTAGAGAGCTAAATGACGTTGAACTTGAAAATCACTACAAAATGAACTCT
>NW_025230104.1:14091-15453 GCF_018294505.1 Triticum aestivum | reverse complement strand
ATGACGGTGAAATTGAAAATCACTACAAAATGAACTCTGAAAATGTTGGAACTTGGCATGGTATCATCATTTCGCCCGCATAGCATGTGCAAAAGAGTAGAGAGGGTCACGGCGAAAACTGGACGCACCTCGTGTACAAACTGGACAATCTCTTTCAGAGTATCAGGGTTTCGGACGAGAACTCATCTGTTACACGGGCACTTCAATGTTTTTTAAACTTATTTGAACTCCAGCCTATTTTTGCATTCAGTATGCATCATTCAAAGCGATACCATCAATTTCCAACATGTTCTGACATCATTTGCTGTTTTTCAGTCATTTACCAATTTGTTTAGAGAGCAAAATGACAGTGAAATTGAAAATCACTACAAAATGAACTCTGAAAATGTTGGAACTTGGCATGGTATCATCATTTCGCCCGCATAACATGTGCAAAAGAGTAGAGACGGTCACGGCGAAAACTGGACGCACCTCGTGTACAAACTGGACAATCTCTTTCGGAGTATCAGGGTTTCGGACGAGAACTCATCTGTTACACGGGCACTTCAATGTTTCTTAAACTTATTTGAACTCCAACCTATTTTCGCGTTCAGTATGCATCATTCAAAGTGACGTCATCAATTTCCAACACGTTCTGACATCATTTGCTGTTTTTCAGTCAATTACCGATTTATTTAGAGAGCTAAATGACGGTGAAATTGAAAATCACTACAAAATGAACTCTGAAAATGTTGGAACTTGGCATGGTATGATCATTTCGCCTGCATAGCATGTGCAAAAGAGTAGAGAGGGTCACGGCGAAAACTGGACGCACCTCGTGTACAAACTGGACAATCTCTTTCGGAGTATCAGGGTTTCGGACAAGAACTCATCTGTTACACGGGCACTTCAATGTTTTTTAAACTTATTTGAACACCAACCTATTTTTGCGTTCTGTATGCATCTTTCAAAGGGACATCATCACTTTCCAACACGTTCCGACATCATTTGCTGTTTTTCAGTCATTTACCGATTTGTTTAGAGAGCAAAATGACGGTGAAATTGAAAATCACTACAAAATGAACTCTGAAAATGTTGGAACTTGGCACGGTATCATCAATTCGCCCGCATAGCATGTGCAAAAGAGTAGAGATGGTCACGGCGAAAACTGGACGCACCTCGTGTACAAACCGGACAATATCTTTCGGAGTATCAGGGTTTCGGACGAGAACTCATCTGTTACACGGCCACTTCAATGTTTATTAAACTTATTTGAACTCCAGCCTATTTTTGCGTTCAATATGCATCATTCAAAGCGATCCCATCAATTTCCAACACGTTCTGACATCATTTGTTGTTTTTCAGTCATTTACCGATTTGTTT
>NW_025230104.1:12805-14052 GCF_018294505.1 Triticum aestivum | reverse complement strand
GTTTTTTAAACTTATTTGAACTCCTGCCTATTTTTGCATTTAGTATGCATCATTCCAAGCGACGTCATCAATTTCCAACATGTTCTGACATCATTTGCTGTTTTTCAGTCATTTACTGATTTGTTTAGAGAGCTAAATGACGTTGAACTTTAAAATCACTACAAAATGAACTCTGAAAATGTTGGAACTTGGCATGGTATCATCATTTCGCCCGCATGGCATGTGCAAAAGAGTAGAGAGGGTCACGGCGAAAACTGGACGCACCTCGTGTACAAACTGGACAATCTCTTTCGGAGTATCAAGGTTTCGGACGAGAACTCATCTGTTACACGGCCACTTCAATGTTTCTTAAACTTATTTGAACTCCAGCCTATTTTTGCGTTCAGTATGCATCATTCAAAGCGATGCCATCAATTTCCAACACGTTCTGACATCATTTGCTGTTTTTCAGTCATTTACCGATTTGTTTAGAGAGCTAAATGACGGTGAAATTGAAAATCACTACAAAATGAACTCTGAAAATGTTGGAACTTGGCATGGTATCATCATTTCGCCCGCATAACATGTGCAAAAGAGTAGAGACGGTCACGGCGAAATCTGGACGCACCTCGTGTACAAACTGGACAATCTCTTTCGGAGTATCAGGGTTTCGGGCGAGAACTCATCTGTTACACGGGCACTTCAATGTTTTTTAAACTTATTTGAACTCCTGCCTATTTTTGCATTTAGTATGCATCATTCCAAGCAACGTCATCAATTTCCAACATGTTCTGACATCATTTGCTGTTTTTCAGTCATTTACTGATTTGTTTAGAGAGCTAAATGACGTTGAACTTGAAAATCACTACAAAATGAACTCTGAAAATGTTGGAACTTGGCATGGTATCATCATTTCGCCCGCATGGCATGTGCAAAAGAGTAGAGAGGGTCACGGCGAAAACTGGACGCACCTCGTGTACAAACTGGACAATCTCTTTCGGAGTATCAAGGTTTCGGACGAGAACTCATCTGTTACACGGCCACTTCAATGTTTCTTAAACTTATTTGAACTCCAGCCTATTTTTGCGTTCAGTATGCATCATTCAAAGCGATGCCATCAATTTCCAACACGTTCTGACATCATTTGCTGTTTTTCAGTCATTTACCGATTTGTTTAGAGAGCTAAATGACGGTGAAATTGAAAATCACTACAAAATGAACTCTGAAAATGTTGGAACTTGGCATGGTATCATCATTTCGCCCGCATA
>NW_025230104.1:9748-10557 GCF_018294505.1 Triticum aestivum | reverse complement strand
GCACCTCGTGTACAAACTGGACAATCTCTTTCGGAGTATCAGGGTTTCGGACGAGAACTCATCTGTTACACGGGCACTTCAATGTTTTTTAAACTTATTTGAACTCCAGCCTATTTTTGCATTTAGTATGCATCATTCCAAGCGACGTCATCAATTTCCAACATGTTCTGACATCATTTGCTGTTTTTCAGTCATTTACTGATTTGTTTAGAGAGCTAAATGACGTTGAACTTGAAAATCACTACAAAATGAACTCTGAAAATGTTGGAACTTGGCATGGTATCATCATTTCGCCCGCATGGCATGTGCAAAAGAGTAGAGAGGGTCACGGCGAAAACTGGACGCACCTCGTGTACAAACTGGACAATCTCTTTCGGAGTATTAGGGTTTCGGATGAGAACTCATTTGTTACACGGCCACTTCAATGTTTCTTAAACTTATTTGAACTCCAGCCTATTTTTGCATTCAGTATGCATCATTCAAAGCGATGCCATCAATTTCCAACACGTTCTGACATCATTTGCTGTTTTTCAGTCATTTACCGATTTGTTTAGAGAGCTAAATGACGGTGAAATTGAAAATCACTACAAAATGAACTCTGAAAATGTTGGAACTTGGCATGGTATCGTCATTTCACCCGCATAGCATGTACAAAAGAGTAGAGAGGGTCACGGCGAAAACTGGACGCACCTCGTGTACAAACTGGACAATCTCTTTCGGAGTATCAGGGTTTCGGACGAGAACTCATCTGTTACACGGGCACTTCAATGTTTTTTAAACTTATTTGAACTCCAACCTATTTTTGCGTT
>NW_025230104.1:8648-8968 GCF_018294505.1 Triticum aestivum | reverse complement strand
ACCTCGTGTACAAACTGGACAATCTCTTTCGGAGTATCAGGGTTTCGGACGAGAACTCATTTGTTACACGGCCACTTCAATGTTTCTTAAACTTATTTGAACTCCAGCCTATTTTTGCGTTCAGTATGCATCATTCAAAGCGATGCCATCAATTTCCAACACGTTCTGACATCATTTGCTGTTTTTCAGTCATTTACCGATTTGTTTAGAGAGCTAAATGACGGTGAAATTGAAAATCTCTACAAAATGAACTCTGAAAATGTTGGAACTTGGCATGGTATCATCATTTCGCCCGCATAGCATGTGCAAAAGAGCAGAGA
>NW_025230104.1:4037-5225 GCF_018294505.1 Triticum aestivum | reverse complement strand
GCATGTGCAAAAGAGTAGAGAGGGTCACGGCGAAAACTGGACGCACCTCGTGTACAAACTGGACAATCTCTTTCGGAGTATCAGGGTTTCGGACGAGAACTCATCTGTTACACGGGCACTTCAATGTTTTTTAAACTTATTTGAACTCCAGCCTATTTTTGCGTTCAGTATGCATCATTCAAAGCGACATCATCAATTTCCAACACGTTCTGACATCATTTGCTGTTTTTCAGCAATTTACCGATTTGTTTAGGGACCTAAATGATGGTGAAATTAAAAATCACTACAAAATGAACTCTGAAAATGTTGGAACTTGGCATGGTATCATAATTTCGACCGCATAGCATGTGCAAAAGAGTAGAGAGGGTCACGGCGAAAACTGGACGCACCTCGTGTACAAACTGGACAATCTCTTTCGGAGTATCAGGGTTTCGGACGAGAACTCATCTGTTACACGGCCACTTCAATGTTTCTTAAACTTATTTGAACTCCAGCCTAATTTTGCGTTCAGTATGCATCATTCAAAGTGCCATCAATTTCCAACACGTTCTGACATCATTTGCTGTTTTTCAGTCATTTACCGATTTGTTTAGAGAGCTAAATGACGGTGAAATTGAAAATCACTACAAAATGAACTCTGAAAATGTTGGAACTTGGCATGGTATCATCATTTCGCCCGCATAGCATGTGCAAAAGAGTAGAGAGGGTCACGGCGAAAACTGGACGCACCTCGTGTACAAACTGGACAATCTCTTTCGGAGTATCAGGGTTTCGGACGAGAACTCATCTGTTACACGGGCACTTCAATGTTTTTTAAACTTATTTGAACTCCAACCTATTTTTGTGTTTTGTATGCATCTTTCAAAGCGACATCATCAATTTCAAACACGTTCTGACATCATTTGCTGTTTTTCAGTCATTTACCGATTTGTTTAGAGAGCAAAATGACGGTGAAATTGAAAATCACTACAAAATGAACTCTGAAAATGTTGGAACTTGGCATGGTATCATCATTTCGCCCGCATAGCATGTGCAAAAGAGTAGAGAGGGTCACGGCGAAAACTGGACGCACCTCGTGTACAAACTGGACAATCTCTTTCGGAGTATCAGGGTTTCGGACGAGAACTCATCTGTTACACGGGCACTTCAATGTTTTTTAAACTTATTTGAACTCCAGCCTATTTTTGC
>NW_025230104.1:2785-3677 GCF_018294505.1 Triticum aestivum | reverse complement strand
ACTGGATGCACCTCGTGTACAAACTGGACAATCTCTTTCGGAGTATCAGGGTTTCGGACGAGAACTCATCTGTTACACGGGCATTTCAATGTTTTTTAACTTTATTCGAACTCCAACCTATTTTTGCGTTCAGTATGCATCATTCAAAGCGACATCATCAATTTCCAACACGCTCTGACATCATTTAATGTTTTTGAGCCATTTACCGATTTGTTTAGGGAGCTAAATGACGGTGAAATTGAAAATCACTACAAAATGAACTCTGAAAATGTTGGAACTTGGCATGGTATCATCATTTCGCTCGCATAGCATGTGCAAAAGAGTAGAGAGGGTCACGGCGAAAACTGGACGCACCTCATGTACAAACTGGACAATCTCTTTCGGAGTATCAGGGTTTCGGACGAGAACTCATCTGTTACACGGCCACTTCAATGTTTCTTAAACTTATTTGAACTCCAGCCTATTTTTTCGTTCTGTATGCATCATTCAAAGCGATGCCATCAATTTCCAACACGTTTTGACACCATTTGCTGTTTTTCAGTCATTTACCGATTTGTTTAGAGAGCTAAATGACGGTGAAATTTAAAATCACTACAAAATGAACTCTGAAAATGTTGGAACTTGGCATGGTATCGTCATTTCGCCCGCATAGCGTGTGCAAAAGAGTAGAGAGGGTCACGGCGAAAACTGGACGCACCTCGTGTACAAACTGGACAATCTCTTTCGGAGTATCAGGGTTTCGGACGAGAACTCATTTGTTACACGGGCACTTCAATGTTTCTTAAACTTATTTTAACTCCAGCCTATTTTTGCGTTCAGTATGCATCATTCAAAGCAACATCATCAATTTCCAACACGTTCTGACATCATTTGCTGTTTTTCAGTCATTTAC
>NW_025230104.1:646-1504 GCF_018294505.1 Triticum aestivum | reverse complement strand
ATCATTCAAAGCGACATCATCAATTTCCAACACGTTCTGACATCATTTGCTGTTTTTCAGCCATTTACCGATTTGTTTAGGGAGCTAAATGACGGTGAAATTGAAAATCACTACAAAATGAACTCTGAAAATGTTGGAACTTGGCATGGTATCATCATTTCGCCCGCATAGCATGTGCAAAAGAGTAGAGACGGTCACGGCGAAAACTGGATGCACCTCGTGTACAAACTGGACAATCTCTTTCGGAGTATCAGGGTTTCGGACGAGAACTCATCTGTTACACGGGCACTTCAATGTTTTTTAAACTTATTTGAACTCCAGCCTATTTTTGCGTTTAGTATGCATCATTCCAAGCTTCCAACATGTTCTGACATCATTTGCTGTTTTTCAGTCATTTACTGATTTGTTTAGAGAGCTAAATGACGTTGAACTTGAAAATCACTACAAAATGAACTCTGAAAATGTTGGAACTTGGAATGGTATCATCATTTCGCCCGCATGGCATGTGCAAAAGAGTAGAGAGGGTCACGGCGAAAACTGGACGCACCTCGTGTACAAACTGGACAATCTTTTCGGAGTATCAGGGTTTCGGACAAGAACTCATCTGTTACACGGCCACTTCAATGTTTCTTAAACTTATTTGAACTCCAGCCTATTTTTGCGTTCAGTATGCATCATTCAAAGCAACATCATCAATTTCCAACACGTTCTGACATCATTTGCTGTTTTTCAGTCATTTACCGATTTGTTTAGAGAGCTAAATGACGGTGAAATTGAAAATCACTACAAAATGAACTCTGAAAATGTTGGAACTTGGCATGGTATCATCATTTCGCCCGCATAGCATGTGCAAAACAG
>NW_025230104.1:0-636 GCF_018294505.1 Triticum aestivum | reverse complement strand
AGTAGAGAGGGTCACGGCGAAAACTGGACGCCCCTCATGTAAAAACTGGACAATCTCTTTCGGAGTATTAGGGTTTCGGACGAGAACTCATCTGTTACGCGGGCACTTCAATGTTTTTTAAACTTATTTGAACTCCAATCTATTTTTGCGTTCAGTATGCATCATTCAAAGCGACGTCGTCAATTTCGAACACGTTCTGACATCATTTGCTGTTTTTCAGTCATTTACCGATTTCTTTAGAGAGCTAAATGACGGTGAAATTGAAAATCACTACAAAATGAACTCTGAAAATGTTGGAACTTGGCATGGTATCATCATTTCGCCCGCATAGCATGTGCAAAAGAGTAGAGAGGGTCACGGCGAAAACTGGACGCACCTCATGTACAAACTGGACAATCTCTTTCGGAGTATCAGGGTTTCGGACGAGAACTCATCTGTTACACGAGCACTTCAATGTTTTTTAAACTTATTTGAACTCCAGCCTATTTTTGCATTCGGTATGCATCATTCAAAGCGACGTCATCAATTTCCAACACGTTCTCACATCATTTGCTGTTTTTCAGTCATTTACCGATTTGTTTAGGGAGCTAAATGACGGTGAAATTGAAAAACACTACAAAATAAACTCTGAAAATG
>NW_025230103.1:8997-16507 GCF_018294505.1 Triticum aestivum | reverse complement strand
ATTAACACTTGTCTGGAATTTCAGATCAGATAGCACTCTTCGGAGCAACAAAACTACATGCTACAGGACCTGAACATGGCAAAGTAAAGCATGGCATGGAGCTACTCAAAGGGCTTAACAAAAGTCCCTTAGTGACCTTGAGCCAAAAGGGATCAGAAAATACAATTGCAAGCATGTGAACATGGCAAAAACATAATCAGTTCTCAGACTTAGTGAAAACTGGAGCATGCTGAAACAAATATCAAGTAGGCATGTTTACGAGCTCGATGCACTCACTACGGAGCAAGTCATGACAAACCAAGCATACACCCATCAAGAATACACAAAATTCAAGCTAGACATGGCAAGAACAATAGCATAGCATGCACGGATCAACTACAACATCCTCGGCAAAATCGCTAACAAGTAGACAATCTGCCTAGATTCACGAAGTAGCAAAAGTAGAGCTCGATTTACTCAAGCTAGGGTGCTCCATAATTGCAAACAACAACATGGATGGATAGAGAACTATAAGATTAACAAAACATCCTTACTGATCATCCTCAAAAGAGGCCCGGAACACTAGGAAACAACATGAACATATGGCCATATGAGATAAACAGGTCAAGGACTTAGTGGAAATTCTAAGTCCCTGAAATCCGCATTACCAAGTGCCTCACTTTGCAAGCTTGTGCTCGTCACCACACACATCACAAAAATACATGGGTTGCACCCCTGGAAAGATGGCAAACCCCTTAACAAAACATATGTAGAGCTCCTGGGAATATCATGCACACAATAATCATGGAAAAAATGACAAATATCAAAATGGAGCAGCAGATCTGACAAATAACTCAAGTAGCACTCTTCTAACAGCATTTCGGGCAACAAGATGAGCTCAAATGAAAATGATGCAATGGAAAGAAATGATGTACTCTCTGAGACGAACATTTTGATATGCTATATGCTCAAATAGGAGCCACTGATGCAGAGTTACGATGCGATGAACAGGAGCAAATGGTTCTGGGAATTTCGGTGACTTGGTAGAAAATGGACCTTCGCAGAAAGTCAACGCGGGCGGCGGATCTCGCCGGAATCCCACCGGAGTTGGCCGGAGAGGTTGTGAAGGCGCCGGACCGGGCCGTGGGTAGCGGGGAAGGACGAGGGAGGCCGGATCCGAGCGGGGACAAGCCAGATCCGGGCGGAGGGCTCCGGTCCCTGGTGGAGGCGGTCCATGGCGACGCCGGCGACGACAGAGCTTAGACGCGGCGGCGGCGGAGGTTGACGGCGGCTCCGGCAGTCAGGGACGAGCAGTGGCGGAGCGGATCCGCGAGAGAGGGCGACGGGGAGCTGCGGGGCGAACCCGGTGTCGTCTTGGCGCGTGGTAGGTGGTGACGCGAGGGATGGCGCTTCCATGGCGGTGGCGGTGGAGCTCGCCGGCGGTGGACGGTGGCGGGGAACCCGAGCGGCGGCGGCGGGGCGCTCGAGCCCGCATGGTGCAGCGGCGGACGCGGTCGGGCTTGCGCGGGCCCGCGATGGGCTCTGCGGGCCGCACGGTGGAGGAGCGAGGCGGCAACACATGGCAGCGCGCGAGTGGAGGAGGGAAGCGGCGGCGCTGAGGTGGCGGCTCCCAATTGGTCCGGGTGAGGTGGCGGCAGCACGGACATGTCCGGCGACCGGATGGACATGTCCGGCGATGCGAGAGGAGCGGGGCTAGGGTTCATCCGCGAAAATTTCGGGGAAGGCCACATATATATAGGTAGAGGGAGCTAGGAGAGTCCAAATGAGGTGCGGCTTTCGGCCACGCGATCGTGATCGAACGACCGAGATGATGGAGGAGGTTTAGGTGGGTTTTGGGCCAAATTGGAGGGGTGTTGGGCTGCTACACACACGAGGCCTTCTCGGTCCCTCGGTTAACCGTTGGAGCATCAAACGAAGTCCAAATGGTACGAAACTTGACAGGCGGTCTACCGGTAGTAAACCAAGGCCGCTTGGCAAGTCTCGGTCCAATCCGGAAATGTTTAACCCCCACACATGAAAAGAAGGTAGAAATGACCACCGGAGGAGAATGGAACGCCGGAATGCAAAACGGACAACGGGGAAAATGCTCGGATGCATGAGACGAACACGTATGCGAAAGAAATGCACATGATGACATGATATGCAATGCATGACACGCAAGCAATGACAAGGCAACAACAGCGAATAACTGGAAGACACCTCGGTCTCGGGGCGTTACAGCTTAGCACACAAGATGTATGTGTTTTCTCTTCTTCGTTTCTAGTAGATATTTCTATTGTTTCATATTTGGTAATTTTAGTTCTTGTTGTATTGCACATTTTTTTCACCAATGAAAAAGTGTATTTCATGTTTTGTTGTATTCCTTTATATCAAGAAAAACAAAATTCAATTTTGAGAGTTCAGACCAGTAAAACCAAATGGGCCATTTTTCTCATATACCAAATATAAACTGGTTAGACCTCACTCTTTAGCTAGACCAACATTTCTAATTGGTATGTCCTGTTATGGTGGTAGGGATAGTGGATGCCTACTTATGTCCATGTCTGCAACATGATTCCAGAAATTCGTAGGTGCATGCACTTGCCTAGCCGTGTCAGCCTCCTGATTACGTTCCTATCTCCGAAGTCGTTGGATCCTGCACGAGGGTGCAACAAGCTTTAAGTTTTGGTTTCTAAAACTAATGGTTTTGTCGGTCGCAACTCCGAAACTTACAATTTTGTCTGTCAATTGTACCAAGGTTCAGAGTTCAAACTTAACTTATGATTTTGTTGGTCGTAGGTTTTGAAACTTACGATTTTGTCGGCTGCTCATACCATGTTTCTGAAATTGAAAATTAATGAAATGTTAGAAACTCAAAAAAAAATTCAAAATGGATCTCCATTGAAAGCCCTCATCACTAGAAACAAGGATATGAAATCACAACCTAATTGGCCTTTTGGTTCAAAAGATATGAAAGATTAAAAATTAAAAGCCAAAAGAAAAAGGGGGTTGTGTGTTCTAGCACCCGTGTGCCACAAATTCCTTCCCAAAATGATTCGACGGTCCATGTGTAGCACTGGACGTGTAGATAGTATGGTAATTCTAAAGGAAATATGCCCTAGATGCAATAATAAAGTTGTTATTTTATCTTTCCTTATTCATGATAAAGGTTTATTATTCATGCTAGAATTGTATTGATCGGAAACTTAAATACATGTGTGAATACATAAACAAATACCGTGTCTCTAGTAAGCCTCTACTAGACTAGCTCGTTGATCAAATATGGTTAAGGTTTCCTAACCATAGACATGTGTTGTCATTCTAAAACGGGATCATATAATTAGGAGAATGATGTGATGGACAAGACCCATCCATTAACTTAGCATATTGATTGTTCAGTTTTATTGCTATTGCTTTCTTCATGTCAAATACATATTCCTTCGACTATGACATTATGCAAATCCCAGATACCGAAGGAATACCTTGTGTGCTATCAAACGTCACAACGTAACTGGGTAATCATAAATATGCTCTACAGGCATCTCCGAAGGTGTTTGTTGAGTTGGCATACATCGAGATTAGGATTTCTCACTCCGAGTATCGGAGAGGTATCTCTGGGCCCTCTCGGTAATACACATCATAAGATTGCAAGCAAATGACTAAGGAGTTGGTTACAAGGTTATGTATTACGAAACGAGTAAAGAGACTTGCCGGTAACGACATTGAACTAGGTATAAAGATACTGACCGAATCTCGGGCAAGTAACATACCGACGGACAAAGAGAATTACGTGTGTTGTCATAAGGTTTGACCGATAAAGATCTTCGTAGAATATGTAGGAATCAATATGTGCATTCAGGTTCCGCTATTGGTTATTGAACGGAGAGGTGTCTCGGTCATGTCTACATAGTTCTCGAATCCGTAGGGTCCGCACGCTTAACGTTCGTTGATGATATAGTGTTATATGAGTTATATGATTTGGTGACCGAATGTTATTCGGAGTTCCTGATGAGATCACGGACATGACGAGGAGTCTCAAAATGGTCGAGAGGTAAAGATTGATATATAGGATGATGGTATTCGGACACTGGAAGTGTTTCGGAGTGTACCGGGTAGTCATCAGAATACCAGAGGGGGTACCGGACACCCACGGGAGGATAATGGGCCTATTGGGCCATTAGAGGGGAGAAAACCAGCCCACAAGTGGCTAGCGAACCCCCTATTGCAGCCGCCCAAGTGGGGAAAGTAAACAGGGGGATTTGGCTTCCCCCTTCCTACCCTCTGCTCCCTTTCCTTCCCCCCTCCGATAAATATGGTAAGGGGGGGCACTTGGGAAGGACTCCAAGTAGGATTCGGCCTACTTGGGTGCGCCTCCTGGCTGCTCCCGCCTCCCCACCTATAAATATGTGGGAGGGGGCGCCTAGCACAACCACAACAATTACTTAGCCGTGTGTGGTGCTCCCTCCACCGTTTACACCCCTGATCATATTTTCGTAGTGCTTAGGCGAAGCCCTGTGGAGATAACTTCACCATCACCGTCACCATGCCATCGTGCTGCCGGAACTCATCCACTACCTCGCCGTCTTGCTGGATCAAGAAGGCGGAAGACGTTACCGAGCTGAACGTGTGCTGAACACGGAGGTGCCGTACGTTCGGTACTCGATCGGCTGGAGCGCGAAGAAGTTCGACTACATCAAGCGCGTTAATAAACGCTTCTTCTTATGGTCTACAAGGGTACGTAGAAGCACTCACCCCTCTCATTGCTATGCATCTCGATGGATGGATCTTGCATGTGCGTAGAATTTTTTTGTTTTCCATGCAACGTTTCCCAATAGTGGCATCCGAGCCAGGTCTATGCGTAGATGATATGCACGAGTAGAACACAAAGAGTTGTGGGCGGTGATAGTCATACTGCTTACCACCAACGTCTTATTTTGATTCGGCAATATTGTGGGATGAAGCAGCACGGAGCAACCTTACATGTCCATACACATGAGACCGGTTCCACCGACAGACATACAACTAGTTTTGCATAAAGGTGGCTGGCGGGTGTCTATTTCTCCTACTTTAGTTGAATTGAATTTGACTACGGCCGGTCCTTGAAGAAGGTTAAAACAACAAACTTGATGAATCACCATTGTGGTTTTTGCGTAGTTAAGAATGGTTCTTGCTAGAAGCCTGCAGCAGCCACGTAAAACATGCAACAAAAAAATAGAGGACGTTTAACTTGTTTTTGTAGGGCATGTTGTGATGTGATATGGTCAAGACGTGATGTGATATATGGTGATGTATGAGATGCTCATGTTTTGTAATACCGAAAACCGGCAGGAGCCTTAGGGTTGTCTCTTTATTGTATGAAATCCAAACGCCATGTAATTGCTTTATGTGGGCAATCGTGCAAATCAACAGAACCAAAACCTTATGATGACTCAAACCCTGAAAACTAAGGGAAAAAAGTAGGGAAAACACAACAACTACCTCTGTGGTCAAAACATAAAACTTCATATTTCATGATAATCCTACCCGCCATTGTTCATACTAGGACGTGCAAATCATATATCAAAGAGAAAACTGAAAATGGGAAGTATACGCCAAATTGTCACAACTAAAAATGAAAAAACCCAAGGTAGTTGTCATTCAGAATCCAATAAGCTGCCTTGCGAAATAGTTGCCCATACTCCCAACATAAGGGAAGGATCAAAACAATATGAATGGATGGTCAAATGAAGATTAAACATCAGTATGTCATACATGCCGGAATTGCTCACTTAATAGCCAATTTAAAGTGACATGCATACACATGGTGTGGAATGAATTCTATTATAGTAAACTATGCTAACTTACTACTATAACAAAATATCCCAACAAAATACAATGGAAAGCTCGTAACACGTATAACTATAATAGATGAAAACTTTTAGTACAAGTTGCTATGAAATGCCAAACCTACCACTATAGCAAACAGTCCTAACATAGTACTATGGAAAACAATTACCACATGACACTAATTTAGATCAAAACTTTGTCTACAAGTTGCTAAGACTTCCTAAAATCATATTACTATAGAAAACAGTCCTAACATAGTACTATGGATAACTATTACCACATGGCACGTAATTAGAGGACAATATTAACGGAAAACGGATTACAATAAAAATAACAATATGGTAGTATGATTTGTTCCAGAGACTAGTACGTATGAACTTACAAGACAATGCAAGCACGTGCTTAATGACATGTTTGAAAAAATCCATCCAAAAATCTTAATCGCCACTATGAGGCTCATCATGTTATGTGATAGACACATGAGATTGCTCAAGTCCGCTGGCGGCACATGATTTTTCTCCCTGCATCTGCTTGCTCATAGACAATTGCAAAACATGGACCTTTACGACACACTCTCGCCGGCGATCAGAAAACTGCGGAAGCTGCGGAATCTTAAGACTTGTTCCATACTACCACCTTACGCTCTGGTTCGTTCCGACACAGGATTAATTTGAAGGTCTGGTCTAGATGTTTTCTTCCAGACTCCCTCTGTCAGTTTTTTTAGATGCTACTTGTGTGAGTTGCCGGTAATGGCCCTGCCTTTTTTTCGTACATAGTAGTATACCCACTTTTTTTATAAAGAAAAAAATGTATATCATCTTTAGACACAATATCCATAAAACATACAACTTAGAGTCGTCGGTGTTCCACAACACAAAAAAGTCATCCGAGTTTTATCTATTTTTGCAAAAACTTCGAATGACCAGATATTAAGTAGCACATATCTTAGTAAAACACCCTTACATGAATTGAAAAATGCATGAAAGTCTTTGGATTGTCCAAGTGTTCTTCCTCGTCCATTGGCTTTGTGTCGTAACCAAGATTTATTAGCAAAAGAACCAAAATCTCGCAACAAAGATCAATAGACATTCCAGGAAATTCAAGTAAACCTTAAAATCAACACTAATAATGGAGAGCAAAATATATTTTGCAATAATAGAACCAACAAATTACTAGAATGTTTTGTAGTACCTCAATCAAAGCCCAATATTTCACCCATATAATCAGTGCCTTCTGTGATCTCAATACCCTAAAAGGTACTTCATTATTATACATGCTTCTGAAAAATATTAAAGGAAAAAAAGATTACAAACACAAAAACACTATGGTAGAGTTATTTGTTCCATAAACTAGTACAAACAAACTTACAAGACAATGAAAGCTCGTGCTTAATGACAGGTTTGAAAAAATCCACCAACAATAGTAGAAAAAGGGCCATTTGTCCTGGTTCGTAAGGGCCATTTGTCCCGGTTCGTAAGGGCCATTTGTCCCGGTTCCTGAACCGGGACTAAAGGGTCGTTACTAAATCCCTATGCCTTTAGTCCTGGTTCTTACACGAACTGGGACAGATGGGCCTCCATGTGGCCGGTGCGGCGAGCCCAGGCATGAGGCCCTTTGGTGCCGGTTGGTGGCACCAACCGGGACCAATAGGCATCCACGCATCAGCTGTTCAGGGGCTAGGTTTTTTGTTTTTTTTCTAAAGGGG
>NW_025230103.1:5946-7651 GCF_018294505.1 Triticum aestivum | reverse complement strand
GTTTCATATATTGTGTTAGGTAGATAATTAATTAATAGTGAGAAGTGTCCTCTCTTATCTCCGTGCTTGGTCGACGCTACGTACTATACGTATAGAGAGCACTCGACACGCTAGCTAGTAAGAAAAAATGAAGGAAACAGAAGATCGTCATGAACATATGCATACAGAGAGAAGTGATATCGACCTCTCCTTCTTCGAGAGATTGGTCGAACAACAAGTTTTCGTATATCTATCCGACGCTACTAGCTACATATATACAATATAAGATCTCTTACAATATAATCCCCTAATTATATATGAACACAGGGTCCACATGGTATTCTCCATCTTTATCGATCACGTGGTCAAGGAAGAATGCCGCCAATTTCTCTTGAATTCCTCGCATGCGATCTGGTGCTAGGAGTTCATCCCGCATCCGAAACATCTAATTTGAAGAAGGGGGTCAATACATATATATGAATGAATGAAACTCAACACAAAAGATGGTAATAAAGTAAAATTCTGAATATTATTGCTTACACACTTCATATTGTTTTTTAGTGTAGCCCCGCTCATAGGTCGTGTGGCGGATGGACTCGCAAACGTAGTATCCACAGTAATTATTCCCGGCTTCCTGCCATAACCACTTTACAAGAAATAGAGGTCAATCAAACTGATAAGCAAGCATGCTAAATGGTATTGATGAAACTAGCACTTGAATCACTAGGAGATCCGCAGAACATGGTAGTAGTACTTACTTTCGGGTGTTTAAATTCCAGCTTCTGCGGCAGTCCCGGAGCTTTTGAGGTGAATTTTTCCAAACCCTGCCAGACAAAGAAAACAATTACTTGATATCAGGAAGTGAACAAAGTTGACGATATGGTGCCATAATGATCGATTTAACTTACTTCTCAAGAATTTGAGTCATGTCCGCATACTCCTTGGGATCTTTTCGTCTCGAGTCTAGGACGGTTACTAGTCCCTGCTCAAGCTTAATCTCTAGTAGAATATAGTGGAACCTGTGCACGCATGCATAACTCATCAATTACATTACTATAACCTTGACTAATAAGGGAAACCGAATATGCACAAGAAAGTAACACTCACTTGAAGTTGTAAGGAAAGAGTATTATAGCTTTGTTTTGATTTAATACGGACGATCGTAGCAAGTTGGCCTTGGTATCTTTTTTCTGAAATTCAACCGAATATGCATCTATGATATTTGGGTCAATGAACCCAATATCACCGATTTGTCTTTTCTTCAATTCGGTGATCTTCAATCTGCATAATATAGTGAGGATAATTATAAATACATGCAATGAAAGAGCTGACCTATATATAGAGACTTAATGACAGAAGTAGTACTTACAGACAGTAGCAAGTGACCGTTAATTTATCGAGGGCCTTCTGATTGAAAAACTAGAAGTACTCCTCAAATGGAACATTGAACAGATCAGTTCCAACGAGGTCATGCTCCTCTTTAACTCTCAGTGTCAAAGTATTCGTCCCCCCAGACTCTCTGTAGGTTTTCATGTACCAATCATGGAATCTTCGCATCACCGTTGTTAGAGACCTTTCATCATTGACGCGAGGCTTCCCGTACTCGTATCTGTGTTCGTCCACCTCCAAGAATTCATAATGTACATCGTCGGGCAGGTAATCTTCAAGATTGTTATAACTAGGAAGCATCCTCGAATCATTAGCGACGATATCGCTAGACACCTTG
>NW_025230103.1:3001-4092 GCF_018294505.1 Triticum aestivum | reverse complement strand
AAAATTGCAAACAGGCCGTAGGCGGTCTCCATCGGATGTGGATTTTCGTGCTGAATTTTTTGATATATTATACGTTTTTTCCGACATCGTATGCAAAAGTTATAGCCGTTTTACATTTTCCCTACACTTTTTGCAAAACATGTCCAAATTTAAATTTTCAAATTTTTCTAACGTGTAGATGTAGTAATATAACTACCTCTCGAAGGATTTTATTTTTTGAAGTTTTTATCATTTTCTTTTGATTTTTTCAAAACTGAAATGGCGATACACGGGAGGGGGGGGTAGAGTTTGAAAATTGCCCTATAGTGCCGGTTTGTGTCTTCAACCGGGACTATAGGTTAAGACTCTGTAGTGCCGGTTGGTGACACAAACCGGTACTATAGGTTAGACCTTTAGTACCGGTTTGTGTCACAAACCATCACTAAAGGGGCTCGTGGGGCCCTGGCCTGACGCCAGCCTGCCACCACCCCTTTAGTACCAGTTCGTGGCACGAACCGGTACTAAAGGTTCATTACGAACCGACACTAATGCAAAGCCATTCGAACCGACACTATTGATCACATTAGTGCCGGGTTTTTTACAAACCGGCACTAATGTGCTTCACGTTTAACCCTTTTTCTACTAGTGTGGCCTCAAGAGAGTTTGTCGGGTAGGGGCGGCGCGGGAGGGGGTAGGAGACCGACATCGTTTTTTTCTAGGGTTTGGGTGTCCTCGGGAGTTTTGGTCGAGCGAGAGGGCCGGGTTTGGTGTGGCCTCGGCAACGTTTCATGTTTGTCTAGCTAGTGTCAAAGGATTCAACAAAACCCCTCGGCATTCCTCGAGCCTCGACCCCTCGACGACCCTCGCGCCTCAAACCATCGACGACCCTCGACCCCTCGGTGACCCTCGACCCTCTTCCCTAGTTCCCGACCCTCGACCGCTCGGTGATCCTTGACACCCTCATTCCCGATAAAAAAGAAGAAGAAAAAAAAGATGAGAAGAAGAAGGAATAGAGGAGTAGAAGAAAAAATAGATTTCCACTCCTCTATACCTTCTTCTTCTCCTCTTTTTTTTCCTCCTCTTCTTATTTTTTCCGACGCCCCCCTCATGTC
>NW_025230103.1:1354-2914 GCF_018294505.1 Triticum aestivum | reverse complement strand
CTCATGAAATGTCTGATGTCCCCCCTCACTTTAACAAAGAACTACCTTAAAAAAAGACTTGATTCGCCGCGGTGCGACGTGGACTCGGTGGAAACACTTTATGCAAATGCGGTGGTGGCCAGGCCGGGCGGTTTCCTTTTCCTTCTTCAGTTTTTCCTTTGTTTTTTCTTATATGTTTGTTTTCATTTTCACTCTACATTTTCGAAAAAATAAAGTTTCTATACAAAAGTACACAATTTTTATGAACAAATTACAACATCTAAATTAACTACACATCTAAATAAATATAACTACACATCTGAAATTTTCCTAATCTTAAAACTAAACTAAACATAAACTAAAATAATCTAAAAAACATGTAAAAACATCTAAAAATAGCATCTAAAAACATCTAAAAAACATCTAAAAATCTAATAGCACGATGCATGGGCGGAGAGGCACGACGGAGGGGCCGGCACCGGCGTGGGCGGGGCAGGGGAGGGGCGCAGGACAGGGGAGGGGCGCGGGAGCAGGCTGGGGCTCGCAGGGGGCGGCGGGGCATGGTGGGCTGTGCGTCGGGGCCAGCAGAGGTGCGAGGGTCAACGCCGTCGTCAGGGCAGATGGTGTCAGCGGCGACGTTGAGCAGCCTGACGACGTCGGTGGCGGCGGCTATGGCGACGTTAAACAACCTGACGGCGTTAGTGGCGGTGGCGACGGCAAGGTGGAGCAGGGGCGTCGGGCGGCGACGGCGAGGAGGAGCAATGGCGTCGGGGGAGAAGAAGTGATGGATTTCGTCGAAACTGCTAAGTGTTTTCTTATATACCCAGGGCATTGGTACCGGTTCGTGGCACCAACCGGGACCAATGCCACCTTTAGTCCTGGTTGGTGCCACCAACCGGGACCAAAGGTCTCTTTTCAGCAGCCCAAAGGGCGGGAAGCAGAGGCCTTTGGTCCTGGTTGGTGGCACCAACCGAGACTAAAGGGTGGGAATTGGTCCTGGTTGGTGCCACGAACCATGACCAATTCCCCCCTTTAGTCTCGGTTGGTGCCACCAACCAGGACCAAAGGCCTTGCATAGCGGCGTGGTGGTGGGAGTTTAGTCCCACCTCGCTAGTTGAGAGCGTTCGATGCCTGTTTATAAGCTCGGTTGCCTCTTCCCTTTCGAACTCCTCTGAATTGCAGGCCTATGGGTCAAATCTAACACTTCTATGCCTATGGGCCTACTAGGCCTTCGGCGGCCTGAATTCTGGCCCATGCATGGGTTTCTAGTCGTATTCAGGTCGTGGTGGCCCAGTAGGCGGCAATTTTTTTATTTTTTCTCAGTTTTTTTGTTTTCTTTTTTGCTTTATTTATTTTGTTTTGTTTCTACGTACAACAAAATACTTATTTGTTTTATTTTATTTTGTTTCTAATTACTTATTTATTTTATTTTATGATAATTCTTTTTGCTATTAAAAATTGTAACAAAAAAAGTTCTTTATGAAAATTCATTTTGCTTTTAATGATTTTGAACAGAAACTCCATGGATGGGTTTTCTAGTCGTATTCAGGCCGTGGTGGCCCACTAGGTGGCAATTTTTTT
>NW_025230103.1:0-588 GCF_018294505.1 Triticum aestivum | reverse complement strand
GAAAATTCTTTTTGCTTTTAACGATTTTGAACAGAAACTCCGTAGTTTTCCTGTGTTCAAAATGCACCATTCAAAGCCACATCATCAATTTTCAACCCTTTTTGACTTCATTTGTTATTTTTCATGCATTTACTGATTATTTTGAGCTATAAGACCCTGAAATTGAAAAGCATTTCAGATGAACTCTAAAAAGGTGAAAAGTTGGCATGATATCATTATTTCAGCCACATAGCATGTGCAAGAAAGTAGAGAGGGTTACGGCAAAAACTGGATGCACTCCGTGTACAAAATGGACAATCTCTTTCGAAGTATGAGGGTTTCATACGGAAACTCATCTGTTACAAAGGGATTTCATTTTTTTTAACTTATTTGAACTCATAGTTTTTCTGTGTTCAAAATGCACCATTCAAATTCACATCATCAATTTTCAACCCTTTCTGACTTCATTTGTTATTTTTCATGCATTTACTGATTATTTTGAGCTATAAGACCCTGAAATTGAAAAGCATTTCAGATGAACTCTGAAAAGGTTGAAAGTTGGCATGATATCATCATTTCATCCACATAGCATGTGCAAGAAAGTATAGA
>NW_025230102.1:15281-16517 GCF_018294505.1 Triticum aestivum | reverse complement strand
GAAAAATAGAAAGTATATGGCATAAAGGGGTCTACACTTGTGCAATTTTGACATTTAGGGTTACCAAAATGCATGTGTTATGACTTCTGAAGCCAGACAGAAACTCCAATTATTTTTGGTTCTGTACATGATGCAAAATGGATGGATGGATGAATATAATGAAGCAAGTAATTGTCCTGCCTTGGAAATTAAGCTGTTGCCTACAGGTATATGTATGTATTGTTCGGTTGGTCCTGAAAAACAAAAGCTATCTAGCTAGTATGCAATGGAAATTAAGCTGCAGATAGCTTATTGTCTCCTCTCACTATCTCTCTATCACACATGGCAAGCAAGGGTGTCTGAGTGTGTGAATAAAATACTAAACTAATCCAACCACTAAAGCAAATTAATTTTTATTTCGGTTGAGAATCGGGCACCTTCTAGGTCAACCGCTGATGCAAATTTAGCACCGAAGCATGCAACCCTCAAACATTACTACTACTACATGTACCAGGGCCAAAATCAAATTGCAATGCTTGTTTAGAGAGTTTTCAGAGAGAAAATACAGGTACACCAAGCCACCAAGAGCTGCCATTTCTAAATTTAATTGCAACAATATCTTACACTAATAATTACAGTGTAAAAACCATGGAAATACACAGTAATTCCACTAAAAATGCCACTTGCAAATACAGAGCAAAAATCCACTAGAAGTACACTGTAAACCCACTAACATTTACAGTGTAAATTCCACTAACAATTACAGCGTAAATTTCACTGAAAATGCACAGTAATTACACTAAAAGTACAAGGGGGAGAGGGGGAGAGCAGGAGGGCGAGCTCACGGGGGCCGGGGAGTGGGGCGCGGGGAGGATGCCGGGGAGTGGGGCGCGGGGAGGATGTCGGGGACGAGGTCCGGGTGGTGGTGGTCCTCCTCCTGCTGCGAGAAGCAGCCGCGCTTGAGGTCGGGGCGGAGGTAGTAGATCCACCAAGGCAGCAGCTCTTGCCGCAGCGGTTCAGCCCGGCGAGTCTGGGGAGTAAGCTCCAGCAGCCGACGCCGTGGCGGTTGATGCGCAGCCGACGACGAGGGCGGCGGGGCGGCGGCGTCGGGAGAGGAGAGGGCGGCGTCGCGGGAGGCGGGGCGACGAACGGTGTCGGGACGGTGCGACGGCGGCGAGGCTTTCTGGGCTCTGGGGGAGAGGAGAGGGCGAGGGAGGGAGAGGGCGAGGGCGAGGGAAGGCGGGGAGAGGGAGAGGG